>NC_081410.1:678498576-678664274 GCF_030272615.1 Cryptomeria japonica | reverse complement strand
AGCGAGTACGCGCTGTTTAAAGTAAACATAGCGTGTACGCGCTGTTTATAGTAAACATAGCATGTACGCATTGTTTATAGTAAACATAGTGCGTACGCGCTACCCCTCCATTTCCCTCATTTTTGATGTGTTTTATATTATCAACTTGGTTTATCGACTTTGTAATCATCGGATTTACACTTCATCAAGTGGGTATTTCTATAATTGCCACCATATTTTCACCCATCTTCTGAGCGTTCTAACCATATAATTTTTTAAAAATTTAAACATCAATAACATTATTATTGAATTTCTTTTACCAGTGTCTCCATAGTTCTCACAGACATAGGTGCACCATTTTTTTAATAACTTTTGATATACTTATCCAAATTTAAAAAACTTTATATATTATTGTAGTGCACTTGAGTTTTTACAATTTTTAAAAAATAAAATTGTATTTTCGATTTGTTTAGTACAACTTATGCTTCGCACACAAATAGGTACCTAATTTTCAGAATGTGCTCGATTGGAAAAATAATAAAAAATAAAATACTCAACAAAAAATACAAAAAATACACATCTTCTAGTGCTCACTCTTAACTATCTTTCTGCAAAAGGATTTGTAAAAATACTAAATCTAACTATGACTTGTTTGATGTGCACGTCAGACACTGTTATATTTTTCAGAAAAAATCAGGGTCTATTTTTTGTGCGTGAAGGATTTGACCCCATTAATCTTATCAAATTTTGAAAATTTTTAGTATTTTGGAAACTAGATTCAGAGTACTACAATATTTGTTCTTTGATTATCTTCATATCTTGAGTGGACGACTTTCAAATTTTGCCTCCAAGTTCAGGTTCACCTGATTTCGAAAAAAAAGTGTCCACTTATACCCCCCTTTTTGACCACCATCTTTGTGCACTTACCCTTAGGGGGAGTTTGTTGGAGATGTTTTCTTTCTTTGCATTGATTTTTTTTCACATCCATATGTTGCCATCAATGCCAAAAGGGGAGACATTTTTGCTGCTAGGATATGTTGTTGTCATTGATGTCAACATATTCCTATGATTTATTACTCTGGTGATTGTAGATTGGTTTATTGGGATCATGGTTCAGTGTATGGAGTATTTCTAGTATCATTATATCTTTCTATATTGATTTCAGTGATCCAGAACCTTAATTGATCATATCATATGATCTGGTTTGCACTTTGGTTTTCCTGATCAGTGCTTTGTAGAGTTCAGTATTTCCTTCGATATATTCCGGTGTGATCAGATCTTGAGTTGATATTTTAGGAGATTGCCTGGGATGTTCTTGTGTATCTTCATCTTAGATGGTTTGTGATTTGGTACTCCGCAAGTTATCTTTCCTTGTGATAGTTGTTGTTGTTTGAGTGTTCTTGAGTTCCAGATGTTGATCGATGAAGATTTGATAAGTGGTGTTGGTGCAGTTGTTGCAGATGACTCTAACGTGCTTGCTGGTGTTTCCTAATTGTGTCCTATTTTTTTTGGTGGTCCACATTTATTCTTGTGCACGCTCTTGGTTATTTTGTTGATATGGTGATATTCTTTGTGTTATGCGGTATTCTTGGTGGTGTAGCATGTTGTGGTTGATCTTGGCGTGATTTTTGGTGGTGATGCATTGTTGGAGATTTGATTTAGGTTCATGTTATGTGATGTGTATCATTATACTAGTCTGGTGGTCAATCTTTGTATTGTGTGGTATAATTTTGTAATTGTGAGATGAGGGTTTAGCCGACCTTGTTGCCAAGGTTGATGATCGATATATAGATGACTTAGTCATGTAATTTATGTGTCGATGTAGTGTACACATTATTAGAGAATGGTATATGTAGTTCTTAAGCGAATTTATCCTTTGGTGTGATGTATTGAGAAAAGATTGTTGTAAGCAAACAAATGTGCTGAACCAAAACTGTCATTGGGCATAAGGAGATGCTATATTTGTAGTTCATGTAATCCGGATTGTACTCTGGTCATTATTGTAAGGTAGTGAACCTTCCCTGAGGGTTGTAGCCTTCTAGGTCATGCTATTTTGAGTAGTGAGATCTAGGAAGTGTGCCTGAATGCATGTGCATTCCCCATTGTAATATTTACACATACTAATGTAGAGTATCATCTTATTGTGGGTCGGTTCCCACCGTGGTTTTTCCCTTAAACGGGTTTTGCCACGTCAAAATCTTGGTGTTGTGTGTCATGTTGTCAATTTTCTTATCTTTGTTGTTACTGTAGTTTTTTAGATTTGCATTTGAGGTTAAGTTTGTCAATCCGGTGAAAACTGATTCACAACCCCCTCTCAGTTTTCCTTCATTGTTGTTGCCAACAAGAAAAGTTGAAGCTTTTGAAGGCTTCAATGTGCCCATTTGAATCAACGTGGACTAATCTTGGTGTTGTGTGTCATGTTGTCAATTTTCTTATCTTTGTTGTTACTGTAGTTTTTTAGATTTGCATTTGAGGTTAAGTTTGTCAATCCGGTGAAAACTGATTCACAACCCCCTCTCAGTTTTCCTTCATTGTTGTTGCCAACAAGAAAAGTTGAAGCTTTTGAAGGCTTCAATGTGCCCATTTGAATCAACGTGGACTATTCTTGTATGAGTTGAATGGAAAAATCATCAAGAGAAGGCATTGTGTACTTGGATCCCATAACATCCTTTGTAGCATAGAAGGCAGAAACAAAGACAAAATAATTCAGACCAAGCTTTGCAAGAATAGAAAGGATCAACCAGTCATCTTTCTTCTCAATACCAGACTGCTTTACCTAAAGCCTTAAGGAGTTAAGATTTGTGAAGAGGTCGTGGATCATGTCAAAATCAAAAGGATTAAGACATATCAACTCATCCTTTAACTGATAACTCTAGAGTGTGTCCAGCTTGCCAAATAGACTCTCAATTTGTACCTAAATTTCCTGCGGTGTATTACAAGATTGAACGTAAAACAAGAGATCAGGAGAGACACTCATGCAAAGAGTACCAAAAGTCTCATCACATCTATTGAACCATTTCCTCTTTTCAGCAGCACTTGCTCGTTCGAGTTTTGTACCCATAGTGACTTGATACAACCCCAACTTCTTAAGAGTGATCTCCATGGGAGACTTCCACTCGAGAAAATTAGAAGTGGTAAGAAGAGACACATATCTTTTCTCTATGATGTTGGAAAAAGTACAGATCTGAGACAAGAAAAATATAGTAATAGAGCCCAAAAATCATAACAAAATTCCTTTGAGAATAAGAATGGCGAAGCTCGGATCATAGCAACGCAGAATAGGACCAAAATAGGAATTGTTGACTTTGGAGAGAAGAGACAAAAATCTAGAAAAAAATCTGCAAAATGGACCTAAGATCTGGATAGAGCTCTGAATCAACTTTTTGGCAATATCTCATTTGCGAAAAATGGAGTCTGGATGCACAAGATATGCCCTTGGGAGTCCAAATAGAAACTTATGACTTCAATTGGCCAAAAAGCCTGTAAAAATGAAAAAATCTCAAAAAAAAACCTCCACCTTTGGATCATGCTTGGAATTAGCTTTCTAGCGATGTCTCATTTGGCAAATTTTGACTTCGTATGCTCTCGATATTGCAAAAATATCCAATGTACTAAAAAAGGCTTCAAAAAATTGTGTTGGGTGGCAACAACTTGACTGAGCAGTGCTTGTGGAGTGGTCTAGGCTGGACGGCGACGGAGTAGCAGGCCGAATGGTGACGAAGCCAGTGACTGATGCTTGTAGCTGATGGTTTGAAAGTCGATGAAGCTGGTGGTGGTCTACACCAGTAACGGTTGCGACTGCTAGCGGCGTGAGGGCTGCTGACAACTTAGGGCTTCTAGCGGTTTGATCTCATTGGCGATTAGCCCTACTAGTGGCTCAAAAACTGCTAATAATTTTTTTTAAATGTTTTTTCTCTATTTCATACGGTACAACCTGTACGGCCGAGACATAATATTTTTTTTGGCTCAAAGGTCACAAAGGCCAAATTGGACAATTTTATAATCATTTTTTAGGTTATCGAGCCTTCTGAGCACAACGGTGAGGTCCGCTTGGGCCAAAAATGCTCTAAAATTGCAGGCACTCCCAGAGATCTGAAAAAGCATAAATTTTCAAACCCTTTCAAATCTGACACTGTGTATCCAATTTCAACGAAACAAAAGACAATTTTGACTTTCTCAAGCCTTCTGGAACTAATGGTGTGCTCAAAATTAACCCAAGATGAATGATTTATTATGTATGCAATTAGTATCTAAAAAAATATGAACAGAAATCTTCATATCTAAAGCTTTGATACCATGTTAGAATTTGTGAAGTGTGAATCCCCACAAGCCCAGTTATCTTCTGCAAGAATACCTATCACACATACAGAGAAAATTGAGCAGCAAATGAATTGAAGATAATAACAATAATTTATTGTTTGATTGCTTGAGTTACAATGAAGGATATGACATCCTTATAAAGAAATCTTACTCTAAAAATAGAAACCCTAAATGTTGGAGTTTACAAGATAGAATCCAAGTTGAAACAGAATGTATGAATCAGTCATGTATACACAAATAGCATAATTGACTAATTAAATGCATGAAACTCTCAAAATCTAAACATAGTTTGCTTGTCCTAATTTTCATTATGCATGGAGATAAATGTTAATTAATTATACCTAATTAATTAATTAACTAAATAATAAATGCCAATACTTAATTACTAATTAAGGCATCAATTATTTAGTGAAATAATGCAATTAAGTGAATAATTAATGTATGAATTATTTACTCCAACAGGAACTTTTGTCGGTCTATTGTAGAAATTCAATTTGATTTTCAATAATCAAGTATAAAAGGAGGTTTGCCCCTCTCATTTGAAACCTAATCAGTTCTAATGAATAATTTCTAAGATCTCAGTTACACTCGAGCAAATTCAAGTGAGCGAGCAATCAGTCATGAACACTAAGCATTAAAGATAAAGTGAAGTCAAGTTCAAGCATTGAAGATGGAATTCATGATCAATGTTTTATGAAGACATCCTACATGAAATCCTATATGCTTTGTGTGAAGATTAAAAAAAAATCATCAAGTTAAAACATTATGGTTTCCCGAGCACTACATTTCAGATTCAGTCTTTCCCTCAAAAGGAAAGTACTTTATTTTAATCTTTTATTATATTTTTCAATTCAATTTCATGGTTAATTCCAAAACTAGGGTTTGACCTAAGGCAAACCTCTATTGCCAACGTATTTTCCTTTCTTTCAGTGCGTAGGAAATATGTGCACGAAGTTGTACTTAGGAAATTTGACAAAGTTAGTTGTGACGAACAAGTTCAACTTTTGATGGCAAAAAATTCAAAGGACCAAGGCAAATTTGTGCTACCTAGTCCCCAAAAATTAGGCCAAACTTCTAAGAACATATTCTACACATCTCCTTTTTCCCAGATCCAAGTTGGTGGCTCAATGAGATATTTGTAGCTTGTTGTTTCTTTCAATTTACTTCAATAATTCATGGTTTTACCCTGATTTCACAATTACATTACAATTCAACTTAGAGGCTATTTATTCTTAATTAGTTGAATCCAATTAGAATCTTAGTCTCTTTCCCATTGGGACTGAGCCTAGATCTATTTTGTTCAACACTCTTTCAATGTAGGTGGGTTAATTAGGTTAGTTAGTGGTTTTATTATCTTAAACCTTAATTTACAATTTTCTATACATTACACACATGCAAGAAGTTTGATCATAGGGCTGCAAATTATAGATTTAATGTGAGAAGACATGGATATGTTCCACAATCCAATTTCATGTGCTATAATTATTGTAGCATCCTAAATTATACTCACCTACAATTTTGTCGTCACTTTGGCATTTTGGTTTCCAAGGCTTGATTGCAATGTTAATTCTACTCACACCACTTACCTATTTTTCATTTTCATGAATTTCCCAGTTCAACCCTCAATTTGGAGCCCTGATTTCCATGACCAAGATGTACCACACCCTAGTCCCAAATTAGGACCGAGATGTACTACGCCCTAGTCCTAAATGAGGACCAGGGTATACCATGCCCCGAGACTCTTAGTTGAGCCCCAAATTAAACCCTCCTAATGGTCATCAGTGATAGGCAGGAATTTAGATCCTATGTTGGCCTATTGAAAAAATTCAATTTGATTTTTGACAGCCAAATATACAAGGAGGTCTACCCCTCTCATTTAAAACCTAATCAATCAATTATCATCTTGACTCTATAGAAAATTCAAGTGAGCAAGCAATCAGCTATTCATCAACCATTGAAGCATAAGTGAAGTCAAGTTCAAGCATTGAAGTTGGCATTCATGACCAATGTTTAACAAAGACATCTTGCATGAAACCCCAAAAGATTTGTGTAGAGACAAACAAAACTTCATTAAGGTACTTGCATTGTGGTTTCAAGCATTACATTTCAGATTCAATATTTCCCTCAAAAGGAAAGTAATTTATTTCAGTCTTTCATTACATTTGTCTATTTATTTTATGGTTAATTCCAAAACTGGGGTTTGACCTAAGGCAAACCCTTATTCCCAACATATTTTCCTTTCTTTTTGTATGTAGGAAATAGGTGTGGAGCTATACTCAGGCAATCTGGTAGACTCGATAGTGATGAACAGGTTCAACTTTTGATGATGGAAAATTCAGAGGACCAAGGTGGATCTGTGCTACGTGGTCCTAAAAAATAGGTCAAACTTCTAGTAGCAGGATTGGCACATCTTATCTTGCCCATATCCAAGTTTGTGGCTTAGTGGGATATCTATAGCTTATTATTTATGTAATATTGCTTCAATAATCCAATGTTTTGCCTTAATTTAGAAATAATCAAATTCAATGAAGAAAGAGGATAAGTTAAACAAATTCAGTTGATTCCAATCAGAATCTCAATCTCTTTCCCACAAGGGTTGAGCTTAGATTTATTGGGTTCAACCCTATTTCAATTTAATTTAGTTAATTAGGTTAGTTATTGGTTTTATTATCTTAAACCCTAATTTCTAATTTTCCATCCATTACATTTTGGTGAACCCGACATAATTATCATAATGTAGATGAATCACTAACCAGGGTTACTATTGACCAATTGGAGAAGATTGACAATGAATTTGAGAATCTTCAACAATGGATGAGTCAATAATACTTGGAAAGTGAGGCAATCACTTTACTTGAAGGATTAAAGAGAATGGTGCAAAGTTATAAAATTGGTGTTGATTTGTTGCGTGACCTTGTTCATATTGTTGACATTAATATCATGTAAATCAAATTTTGTGACGACGTATTTGGGTACTCTCAATCCACTAGTCAAGTTAATCATTCCATTCCTATGCCTACATCCTTTCCTAGTTTTCCTACATTTACATCTTCTGTCATGGATACTTCCACACAAAATGTTAATCCTACACATATTAGTCATGGAGGCAGTCTCGTTAATCAATATTCTTACATACGTCTTTCCATGAGTCTTCCATTTGTATCCCAACCATCTCCCATACCAACATACCATAATTTTATGCCTCCTTATTCTCAATCTCCACATACATATAATAATGTTACTCCATCACAATCCAACATGTCTAATTTCAATCCATCCACCAAGGCAACCATCGATAATCTAGCCCAAACTGTTACACCCCTTCAACAACAATTGGCTTCCATTACAATCCTGTAATGTTGAAAAATTAGGGTTTCCACAATTAGATATATGTAAACCACTAATGTTAGGCTTAGGGACCACTACATTAAAGAGGGGTGAATCTCCTAATTTTTTGGGACTAGAATGCCCATCATTCTAGTCCTCCCCACTTTTCTCTATACAAAGGGGATCCTATTCATCTCTACGAATAAAGCTAATCTTGAGAATCACAACTTCACTCTTGTTTTCTACACACAGAACAAGGGACAAATTGTTGGGAATAGGAGTTTGTCTAAGTCAAACCTTAGTTCAGAAATTAACCTTGAATGAAAATATTGTAAATACTGAAAAAAATAATGAAATGATACACCTCAAATCTACAATTGTTGATAATGATGCTTTTCTTATTGAATGTAATCACATATGTTGTATGAAATGACACGAACATGGCAAAACCCTAATCACACACATATGCTTGTATATGACTGACATAAATTTTCTCCATAATTGTTGAATGAATAATATGCAACCTTGAAGACCATTGAAAATGCTTCATTGATGCATTTATGCTAGGTTGGTCACTTGGAGACAAATTGAAATGAATTGATTAATATCTTTATATAGACGTATTTAGGTCAATTATTGATTAGGCCGGCCTCCAACAGTCATGTTGAGCCACCAATTTCATTTTCCGTCGAAGAGATAAGGCCCATATCATTATTTATATGTGTTATGAAGATGTTCCATAATTATGTTGTTCCATTGGTTCTGGTGAAAATTCTAACTAGGAATTTAGAAATGAGCATCAAAAGCACATAATTAGGCAACCACAAACCTAATTATCTATGATAAAAACTCCTAATTCAATCAATGAAAGCATGAAGACAAGATTGTAAAAAACAAAATGCAAACCAAAGTGTAGAATCTCTTCCATGTGATTCCATTGTCCTTCTTTCACCTTCAAATTTGATGTGGATCTCACCTACAAAATGCAAATGCAAGTGAAGAGAAATTGAAATGAGAGATGAAAATCATAGCATAAGGTTACTTGAAATGTGGTTGAAAATCAATGATGAGAGAGACCAATTTATAGACAAATTGATGAAAGGATGAAATTAGCATGAAAGAGGATGAGAAAAGCAATTTCATTCAAAAATTGGCACAATGATTTTAAAAGGGAAGGGTTATGACACCTTCTATGTCATGACTATGACGAATTTCCCATGCAAGGTGTGAGGACAAGTTGCCATGTCAAGAGCTATGACATGTTGCTATGTCAACACTTATGACGAATGAGAGAATCGTGCTTCCATATTATGACAAAGGAAGCACAAAAATAAGGGAAACTAGAGACGGATAATTAGTTGGAAACTAAATTCAAAAAATAAGAAATAGGTGGAAAAGAGAAATTAGTGAATTAGGAAATTATGAAATTAGGTGATATTAATCAATAAATTCTTATTTATTAAATAATTCACAAAGGGGACATAATTAGCAAATTAAATGAAATATTTAATTGTTACAAGAGAGACCTAAGAAAAATAAATAAATTTATTTAACCTAGAGGGAAAAGTCAATAGGATTAAATGATTTAATCGCAAAACCCTCGGAGATAGATTAGAAATGAAAGGATATCAATTAGGTCATGACAAGACTAAAGAAATTGATATAGGGTCGATCATGATTAAATGATGAAGACTTGATGATTCATAAAGAGTCGATATTGATTGATAAAGAGCAATGACAAATTGGTCACAAATTGATTAGGGATTGGGAATTGGCAATTGACAAGGGATCCAAAAGGATCGAAAAATGATGATAATTGATCAAAGATGATTGAAAATGATAAAGATCAACGACAAAACCCTAATTTTATATCAATTAGAATTGACAATGTCCAATTTACATGATAAGATGATTACGACCAAAGATTACAAGTTGAAGATGATGTTGACAAGACCTAATTGAAAATGCGAAAAATGAAATAGAAGGGGAAAGAAGATGTAGAAGAATGCCAAGATGTTGACAAATGATAAAGATCAAGTGCATGACATAGAAGAAATGTTGATTAGTACGATGCCACAAGCATTAACCATTTTTAGATGCCTACATTTTGCCCCTCTTTGAGACAATGCGATTATGAGCATTGTTTCAAAGAACATTCAAGAAATATGCCCCAAACAAAAATTAGGATATATGTATGCCCCCTCGAGGAATTGGTTGGAAAAATCTAGAAAAGAGGCTAATTTGTCAAAAATAATGCCAGGACTAGACCAAGATGAGTTCAAGGACTGACAGAAGAAATTTTAGTAAGCAAAAATTAGACGAAGAACATGTAGTGGTGAAGAAAAACTTTCTTTCACAAATGCACAAATGTAGGTGAGAGCCTTTATTTAATATGACAAAACAGATGCAGTGCACCATGGTAATGAAGGCCAATGCAATAATGTAATCCCTTTGCATAAAACAAACACATTGCAGACAAGAAATGAGTCAAAAATTAACCTAAGACATTATGTGTGTCAAGGGTTGAGGTATGCGCGACGTTCACAAAGAGAACATACTTATCATAGACACCCAATACATGGCTGCCCCAGAATGCTAGAAACACTCCACAAACAGAAGAAAAAAACAAAAAAGGACCATGAGCCATCCTGACCACTCTAAATCACTCAGTGACATCATTGCTTTCACAAATGCACAAATGTAGGTGAGAGCCTTTATTTAATATGACAAAACAGATGCAACACACCATGGCAATGAAGGCAAGGGCGATAATGCAATCCCTTTGAGTAAAACAAACAATTGTAGGCAAGAAATGAGTAAAAAACAACCTAAGACATTATGTGTGTCAAGGGTCAAGGTATGTACGATGTTCACAAAGCGAACATTCTTATCATAGACACCCAAGACATACTTGCCCCAGAATGCTAGAAACACTCCGCAAAAAGAAGACAAAAACAAAAAAGGACCATGAGCCATCCTGACCACTCTAAATCACTCAGTGACATCATCGAGCAACATAGGAACACGGTCAAAGCCAAAGATAAATCAATAAAAAGATAAGACTCGCAAATTCAAACAAGTCAAACAAACATTATGATCTTCATTGTCAAAGTGATAGTGTTGTGATAAAAGGACGATCATGCTATTTGGTTTTAATGAATGCAGTTTCTCGTCTATGACATGATACAGTTTCGTTTTGAGTATACCACACCTTGTATAAGACCCGTGATAATGGTTGACAAAGGACTGATAATGTTGATGTTGTTGATTGATATGACAAGTTGAATAGTTTGTTGATTAAAGCATGATTTGTTTAAGCATAGTGTTTAATGTGTTTTTGTTTGATGTCTGCTCAAATATTTGTCTATGTACAAAAGGGACAGTTTATTGGCAAAATGAAATGAAAATTGATTGTGTTTTGGATTTTTTAATGTTTTCCAATTTTTAGGGTTTTTGAACTTTTTCATTTTTTGTGCTTTTTTTCAGGACATTTTTTGATTTTTTGTATTATTTTAGGACATTTTATGATTTTTTTAAAAAAAAATTCAGTACTTTTTAGAATTTTTTTATTTTTTTAGGACATTTTACAATTTTTTTGATTTTTTCAAGACATTTTTCGATTTTTTCTTTTGGGGGAATTTTTTTAGGACACTTCGATTTTTTAGTGATTTTTTCAGGACATTATTCGATTTTTTAGGGATTTTTTCAGGACATTATTTTATTTTTAGTTGTTTTTGCCCCTAGCGTCTAGCAAGGCAAGGAATATGACAAAAGGATGAAGAAGCCTGCTAAAATGTTGGTCGATAGAGGGAAGACAAAGGCCATTTATGATGGAGACATAGTAGATTCAATTTCCAAGGGATGTCACACGATGGGATAAGGGAATGCATATGACAATTTACGATAATGTCATGATATGAGGGACATGTCAAGAGGCTTTTGAAACCATGTTTTACATTTTACATCCTTATGTCAGATCAAGATGAATGGACGGAAAAGAGCATATGGATGGTGATAGGATATGAATAGGGTAAGTAAGACCAAGAATGGATAAGGGACATGGACTGAAGGTTGTGATAGGCTAAGAGATAATGATAGAAGGTTGCAATAAGCCAAGTAATAAGAATGAAAGGTTGTAATAAGCCAATTGATAAAGACCAAAAGCTATTACAGACTAAAAGCTATGAACGGGATATATGACGTTCATGAAGATCTTCAGTCTTGTCAAGATCAAAGGTGGAAAAAGGGAATATGGATATGAGGGACAATAGGATAATGAAGGATATGATAGGGGTATGATAGGATATAATGGAATAATGAAGGGAAAAAGGATAATGAAGGGTGAACAAATAATGAATGATAATGGGACATGTTAGGATAGCATAAATGAAACCTGCCCCAAGTGTGGAATGCAATAAGTTTATAGATTATGCATGACGCCTATTTGCCAAGTTTTCATCATGGTACTTGCCCAAGGCACATGTTTTCCAGGTTTTTGCCAGAGGACAAATTATTTTTCTTCTTTTTTTGTCATTTTTTTGCTTTTTTCAATTCTTTTTTTTTTTTACTTTTTTTTTGAATTTTTGACTTTTTGGAATAAAATGGACACATGATAGGGGATGGAAGAATAAATCAAGAATATTTTTGTTTGGATTTTAGCCTTGAAAAATGGACCATGACTATTAAAATTATGCTTAAAGGCGTTGGCAGGATAATGACATGGCAATGAGATGGGACTAAGGCTACGATTTATGCAAAACATGGGATAAAAGAGACAAGAGGATGAAACATATGCATTCAATAATGGATAGGATATTGGAAGAATTGTTCTTGAGTGGATGGAAATGTTGGCAAGATCAACATTGGCATGCACCTTGAGGGGTGATGGACCGATGGAGGAAAAATGGATTTTGGATATTGAGATTTTAATGGAGGAAAGGATGGGGATTTTGGGACGTAAGGGCCCAAAATGGATGAAGGATATTTTGGAGGAATAGGTTTTGAAGGTTTGGATGGAGGAATAGCAATTTTGGATGCCAATTTTGATGGTTCTTTAGACTGTTGTGCTTCAAGGAGCTGCTTAGGAATCCACATGGTTTTTGATTTTTCATGCTTTTATGGTTCCTTGGAATGCATTGCTTGCACAAGGGATTTAGGAACCCATAAAGATTTTGAATTTTATTTTTGAGAAATGGACCTTTGTGACCTTTTGAATTTTTCTTTTTTCTTTTTGGATCATATTTTTCTTCATTTTGACATGTCGATTAGATGAGACATGTTGATCCTTGAATACATGTGGATTGCTAGACTTATGAATTTTATGCTTGGCATCCAAATTGCTTGGATAGGGAAAGGACTGCATGGATGGATAGGAATGAAATAAAGGCCATTTGGATGGATTGAAGTTTCTTGAAGATGTATGCCTTTATTGACCTTGAATAGGGGATAGAGAGATATAAAGTCCTAAAATGGATGGAAGTGATGAAGGAGAAGGCATATGTTTGGATTTTGAATTTGTAGGGATATAGGTCTACATCTTGAGGAATGTTACTGAGGCCATGAGCATTAATATTTTCTTTGATATGGAGGGGTTCTTGCTTGTGAAGGTCTACCCCTTTGCCTTTAGACATATTTTGACTTGTAAGATACTCTTTTCTTTGGGAAGAAGATGCGAGTCCATTATGAGGTGGATGTGATACGATGGGATCATGAAGTGGATCAAACTTGACCAAAGTGGAAGAAACCATTGTGCATGGAGGGGGTTAATGAACATATTGCACCAACATGCTAGAATCATGAGGGGGATCAAGATCATGAGGGGGACTAGGCTCGTATGGTGGACATGGATCAATGACAAGTTCTTCATGAGATGGAATGGGAGGACTAATGGGATCATCGAAAGAAATGAGATCTTGGTTTGTATATGGAGGATTATGAAATGGAGATGGAGGGACAATAGAATCTTGTGGAGCATCTAAAGGGATGATAGCATATTGTGGAGGATTTGAAAGTGAAGGGATACTTTGATCTTGACAAGGAGGAAGATCATTGGATTCCTTTTTAAAGGTTCTCTGCTCTTGACTTTCGATGGGATCATAAAAAAGGATGAAGGGGACATCTTGATATTGCTTAGGGAGTAGAATATCAATGGGGTTGGATAGAATGGGCAACGATAGGGGGATCATCATGAGTGCTTGGGAAGATGGGATCCTAGTCAACCATTGGATGAGATGGTAAGGTTTTACGATCTTGATCTTTATTTTTCTTTGGACTCATTTGTTCATGTGCTAAATCATCCGCTTGACATGGATTTGGACTTTGGATATGTGTGGAGGATTTTGACAAGGAATCAATGCTTTGACATGAGGGAGATGGAATGGGGTCCTCTGCAATAGGTGTCATGTGAAATGAAGCACATAGTGGCATTGGATCTAGTATTTCTAAAGCATGGTAGGAACTTACATCATGAATTGGATTAGTTTGGCAATCAAATGTGGACATCCCTTGGGAAATTTCATCTTTAGGTATATCATTTTATGGGGATGATATGGAAGGTTCTTGCGAACCTTCAAAAGGTGTAGGAATATATGTCACTGGAGAGTCAATTTGTTTATGGGCGGATGAGCTGTTGATAGACATAGGTGCACAATTTTGATCTTTCTCAGAAGAATCGCTTAGTATTATCTTTAAGAAATGTCTAAAATAACTATCTTTCTTTGGAGATGCATTTGAATCCTCGTGAGGATTTGACATGATTGGATTTGGATCTTGAACTTGTTTGGCAAGAATTTGGTCTTGGTTTGATGTCATGTTTTGATTTTCAATTGGTTTTTGGTTGAATTGCTTTGACATGTTTAAAATTTGGTTTGGTTTGTGTTGCAACTTTTGTTTTTGAATTTTTGGTTATAGTTGTTGACATTGATATGTTGATTGAACTTGTTGTTGATATTGCACAGTTGGTTGAACCACTTGTTGACGTTGTTTGTTTGGTTGGAGATGTTGTTGACACTACCCCATTTGTTGTGTTGGTTGTGTATGCTGGACAATTGGTTGTGTTGGTTGAATCATTAGTTGAACATTTTGTTGAAATTGCAAAATTGGTTGTGTTGGTTGTAAATGTTGGATATGTTGAGCCATTGGTTGTGTATGTTGGATCATTGGTTGGTGTTGAATGATTGATTGTTGTTGGATGATTGGTTGTTGATGGACCATTGGTTGTGTTGGTTGAAAATGTGATTGATAATAAGCACTCTCTTGTTCTTGTTGTTGAGGCACATAATGTTGTTGGCTCGTTGCTTGAAATTGTTTCATCATCTCTATTTGTGAGAGGAGTACATATATGTCTGATCATTCGATGAGAGATTTTACGTCGACTGGATCAATGTTTGGATTTGGAAATAGAAATTTTTGAAACATTTTCATCATTTGGGATCTATTCTTTTGACTATTTATCATTCTTTGTTGTACAATCTCTCTTTCTCGAGCTAGTTTTCTTCTAGTTTTCATATTTGGATGCTTGTTTTATCATAACATGTTTGATTAAAGTTTTGAGACATGTAGAAATTGGATTGACATGAACAATTATTTAATTGTGACGACATGGCTTCATAAGGGACTTGGGACCTCATTTCAACAAGCATATCACTATGCAATTTTTGGGGGATTTTTAAAAATTGGAATGACAATGATATACAACTAATGGAATGACAAATGCAACTAAGTGCAACCTAGATGATTGACAATGAAACTTATATTTTTGGTCTTTTCAATTTTTGGAATGACAGGGGCATGCAACTAAATGCAACCTAGATGATTGACAATGCAACTTATATTTTTTGGTCTTTTTGGATTTTTGGAATGACAAGGGTATGCAACTAAATGCAACCAAGATGATTGACAATGCAACTTATGTTTTTGTTGTTTTTCAAGATTTGGACAAACTATTTTGGAATGCAAACCTAAAGATGCAACCTTGGGAAATTGAAATGAAGCCAAGACCTTAGAAGGACAAGAGGACAAAGGACCAAATGATGATAGGACAAAATGACAATGTCTCACCTATATGCTTGGATACTAAGCTAGGTTTGACAAAATGATGTTGACAAGAAGACAATTTTTGGACAAGGTCAAGACTCCCTAACAACAACTTAGGGTATAATCTAGGGATTTGAATCTTTGAAGTTTGGCAAAACCTAATTTTGGGACTATTATGAAAAATGACAATGATTATGACAAGGACCTACGATATGAACCCAAGATAGGATAAAAATATGAGTTCAAGATGCATTATGACCTAGAGATATGAAATGGACCAAAGATATGACTCAAAAATGTGACATGACCTAAGGATGTAAATGCAACCTTATGTTATGATATGGACCAAAGTTATGATTATGATGCAAAGATATAACCTAGGGTTATGATATGACCCAATGTTATGATATGATATGATTTGGAGAAATGATATGATATGACCTAATGATGTAAGCTTAGGGATGCAAATGCAAATGCATGAAAATGTCAACCTAAGACAAGACCTAGGGTTTGGACTATGCAATGATATAACCTAGGGTATAAGCTAAGCCAAAACCTAGTTTAGGATGATGATAACGCAATGAAGACTTAGGGAAATGATTTTAAACCTAAGTGAAAAATGAAAGGCAATGTCTATGGGACCTAAGACCTAAGGTTAGACTATGCAAAGGCTAACCATAAGTGACATACAGGTTGAAACAAGGATATCCAATGTTTTGACAGTCCATGTTCAATTGTTGGATGAATACTTGGACAAAATGTAAAATCTTGTTTGAACTTTGTTTGATATGAAACTTGTGTTTGACTTGTTGGACTTTGTTTGAGCTTTCATGATAACCAAGGTTGTTTATGACCACTTGTGAGAATTGTTTTTAATTAAACTTTTGACAAACACATAAGACAAAATGTTTATTTATTTTTGACACAAGACAATCATGCATCTTCAGCAATGAATCTTATGGCTAGCAAGGACAATACTTGTTAGATCTCACTTGGGTTTCCCCAAATACACTTGCTCAAAGAGGATACTTAGATGCTTGATCCCACTGGCTCCACTCCATGACACTCACTTCTTCAGGGCTACCAAGCATCAGTTCCCATGAAAAATACCCATGGATAACTTTGTATCTCTACTAAGAGCCCTAAGAATGTGAGACGACATTAGAGGTCCGACCTCTTGTACCAACAACTAGAAGCTTTTTAGTCAAGGCATCCATTTGGGTGGTCATAATCATAAGCACTTTCCACTTTGTTAAAGGAGGCCTTCCAACCTACAAAGGTTACACTCTACAGGTTTTCATGTGTCACACAGACACTGAGGGATACATAACGCTATTATGACAGCATGCAACACCCATCACTTGCAACTTTCATCACAAATGCATTTATTTATAGTGGTTTGGAAGGGATTTGGTCGTTCCCTCTTGCCAATGCTTATGCAAAGTGCCAAGAAAATCAGGGGGCAAGCCTTCTAAAGGTAAAAGAACACACACACAATGAAATAGGGCAAATAAAATATGATGTTCACTAACCTTTAGGAAATTGAAGACTGCACTAAGCTAAAAATCACACGCACTTTGTTTTGAGTATAAATCTTTGACCGCGCCCTGCACGAAATGTGTTAGTAGTTTGCACTTTATACATTGACTTGTGTTTACCACAAATCTACCAACAATGTTAGAGACTCAAGAACTATAAATCACCATCAAAATTAATCCACCAAACTTGTGATTCTTTGGCCTCTTAGATTAACCTATGTGAAAATTGTCCAATTTACCACCCTAGATTAATCTAGATAAAATTTGCATGAATGCAAGATTAATTACCAACCTAAATTAATCTAAATGAAGGTTGCATGAATGCATGATGAATTTACCATCCTAGATTAGTCTAAATGAAAGTTGCATGAATGCATGATTAATTCACCATTCTAGTTCATGATTAATTCACCATCCTAGATTAATCTATATGAAATTTGCATGGATGCATGTGATTATTTCACCATCCTAGATTAATCCATGTGAAAGTTGCATGAATGTTTTTGATTTTTTTTTGTCTTTTTACAACAACAGAATTAAAAACACCATAACTTCCTCAATTCTTATCCAAAGCACAAACCATAAAATGATCTGGAAAGGCAAGAACGAGATCTAATAAATGTAGAAATTGTTTGATTTAATTATGCACATAAGTAGTCGTGTGACCAAATGATTAGGACAATTTTAGAAGAAAAATTTGCTATTTCTCCACGAAAAATCTACAACTTCACAAAACCTTGAAATTTTTTTAGATCTAAGCATGTTCACGATGGGTTCACCAGAAAATGTAACTAAGAATTTAGAAATGAGCATCAAAAGCACATAATTAAGCAACCACAAACCTAATTAGCTTTGATAAAATCTCCCAATTCAATCAATGAAAGCATGAAGACAAGATTCTAAAAACAAAATGCAAACCAAAGTGTAGAATCTCCTCCATGTGATTCCATTGTCTTTCTTTCACCTTCAAATTTGATGTGGATCTCACCCACAAAGTGCAAATGCACGTGAAGAGAAAGTGAAATGAGAGATGAAAATCGTAGCATAAGGTTACTCAAAATGTGGTTGAAAATCAATGATGAGAGAGACCAATTTATAGACAAATTGCTGAAAGGATGAAATTAGCATGAAAGAGGATGAGAAAAGCAATTTCATTCAAAATCGGCACAATGATTTGAAAAGGGAAGGGTTATGACACCTTCTATGTCATGACTATGACGAATTTCCCATGCAAGGTGTGAGGACAAGTTGCCATTTCAAGAGCTATGGCATGTTGCTATGTCAACACTTATGGCGAATAAGAGAATCGTGCTTCAATATTATGAAAAAGGAAGCACAAAAATAGGGGAAACTAGAGAGGGATAGTTAGTTGGAAACTAAATTCAAAAATTAGGAAACAGGTGGAAAAGAGAAATTAGTGAATTAGGAAATTAGGTGACATTAATTAATAAATTCTCATTTATTGATTAATTCTCAAAGGGGACATATTAGCCAATTAAATGAAATATTTAAATGTTACAAGAGAGACCTCAGATAAATAAATAAATTTATTTAACCTAGAGGGAAAAATTAATAGAATTAAATGTTTAAATCACAAACCCTAGGATATAGATTAGAAATGAAAGGATATCAATTAGGTCATGACAAGACTAAAGCAATTGATATAGGGTCGATCATGATTAAATGATGAATACTTGATGATTGATAAAGAGTCGATATTGATTGACAAAGATCAATGACAAATTGGTCTCAAATTGATAAGGGGTCGACAATTGACAATTGACAAGGGATTCAAAAGGATCAAAAGTGATGATAATTGATCAGAGATGATTGAAAATGAGAAAGATCAAGGACAAAAACCTAATTTGACATCAATTAGGATTGACGATGTCCAATTGACATGATAAGATGATTTCAACCAAAGATTACGAGTCAAAGATGATGTTGACAAGACCTAATTGAAAATGCGAAAAATGCAGTCGAAGGGGAAAGAAGATGCAGAAGAATGCCAAGGTGTCGACAAATGATAAAGATGAAGTGCATGACATAGAAGAGATGTTAATAAGTACGATGCCGCAAGAATTAACCATTTTGAGATGCTTACAAAAATAACATCAAATAAGAGAAATTGTTGCCATCTGTACAAAAATGTTGAATTGGTGTTTGAGAGAAATAAAGCAAGGATGAAAATGAATGACACCCTACCAACTATGGGTGGAAGGCGTGCAGACTGAAGAGCACTTACTATTCTAGACAATGCACAATGACATTTGCAGTCTGAGGATATTGGCCACCCCACATCAACATATTCTGAAGAATACATTGTTTCTTGGGGTTGACGACCTTGAATTTGGCAAGGACTAAAAACCTTAAATATACATATATAATGAATGCAACATCCTAGCCCTATGACCAATTTACCCACATGAAAGATGTTGGGAAAATGTGTGAATCCTTCCCAATAATGTGAAACGAGTACCATTTCTACAAGCAACTTCAAATATGAAAGAAATAATTGACATGTCTTCAAAAAAAATTGAGTTAACAATTCATAAAAATAAACAAAGCGTACAAATGAATGAGATACTACAAGTTGTGGGTAGAATGTGGCCAACAACATAAACTAAATGATACATTATTCTATTGGGGCTACTAAATAGCAGTTTCTCAACAACTACTAACTATAGGTTTACACATTCCATGAATCCAACATTATAGCCATATAGCTAATTGCATGGAGGCAATTTTTTTTAAGGGGTGTACAAACCTTGTTTACCCGAGGATAGATTTTCTTAAATCATGTGAATGGTTTCAAGAAATGTGCATCGAAGGCCATCAAGTGCACCTCATATCATCCATGAACTCAACTTATTCATATTGTAAAAAACAATGCGATATACAACCTGCAAGCCTCTATCATGAATTTAGTTTAAGAACCTCCAATATGAATTCACATACCATTTAGATGACTAACAAAATGGAAGAGTATATAACAAGAGAATGTCATCGTGTTTCACATTTAAAATGTTACATGGAAAGGATGAAAGACATGTACACTAAAACCCATGCAGTAACCTCCAAAACCCAGATATGTCCATTTCTACCGCCGACCTTAAACATATAGCTCATTGTTTACATATGTAGATATAAAGATCAATTAGTAATAGAAAGTGTAGTCACACAAATCTGTCCAGCTTAATTAAATAAATATTCGCTATTTATTTGATTAAAAATCCACTAGCCATCAGTTAATTAAATTAATATTTAATTAATTCATCTCCAAACATTCTTCTATTAATTAAATAGATTATTCAATTTATTTTAATTAATTCATTAAATCAAATTCCATTCAATTAAATAAATAAAATCAATTTATTTAATTAAATCCCCTATTCCTCTTTTAAATAAATTAAATCAAAAATTTATTTAAATCATTTATCCCCCCCACTTGCATTTTCCTGCAAATGCAACTTGCACACATTTATTGAAATAAATGAATTTTTATTTTAATAAAATCCTATTTTCCCTCACCCACCAAATCCACTTGCAAAATCTAATCCCCTTCTAGATTCTTCTAACCCCTTCCTAATTAGCCTAATCCATCCCCTAATTATTGTCACATTCCTAAGCAAAATGGAGTCACTTCTCAAAGACTCCAAAGTCTTTGAAAAGCATTTAATGTTTTGTGTGTTCAACAAATTAACCCCCAAAGTCTTCCATGACCATTTATGGCTCTTACATAACCATGTATGGTTATTTCAAACTTGTCTCCCCAAACATTTATTGTTTTGACCATATTCATCCATTTCACATTTGCACAAGAATTTATCCATTGAATAAAAACTTTATTCTTTGAATAAAGAGTTTATTCATTCAACCAACCTTGACTTTGATTCCCAAGGTCATGTCAAGCATTTAATGCTTATTCCCTCTCCTCTCAACCTATCTCACATTAACACTTGTCATCTTGGGATTGGGTTGAAAGCCCTCACATGGATTTGAAATCATTCAATCCTGACCCTTGTTGAGATTACTCAATCTCAACCATCAATTGCTCCATTTTTCCTATAAATAGAGCCCATTTCTTCATAATCCAGATCTTGAAAACTTGTATGCATTTAACCTATAGGCATTTTAAGAGAGCATTTTAGCATAATCAACTAATATCTTGTCATTTTGGATAAAATAAATCATTTTTAGTATCAATAGCATAGTATTAGCTTTTCATTTCACATTTGGAGCACAATACTACAATCTCAATCCTCCATAAGCATCCATAGTGCAAAAAGCTGCTAAGAGCTACACTATTTTGGAACTTGGAGAGGAGAGGAACAAGGGAGAAGGAGATAATAACATGTTAGGAGGTATTTGGAGATGCCTTATCATATTTGCTTCTGTAGTTAAATATGCTTTCATGTTTTTAGTGTCTCTCTTGGTATGTCTGTTTAGATTAGTTTTTGATTGACTAACACTAACGATTTTCTAGTTTTCTTGTGTTGTTTGTCATTTGCTAATCTTGTCCATTTTGCAAGGCATCATTTGGTGAACCTGACATGAATCGAAACACCAAATATATCATCTTTTTAGCAAACTAGCATGTCTGAATGTTGAAAGTGTCACACAGGTTGCGCTTTGGCGCTATTGAACACATTCTAGCGCTACTGACACTTATGCTTTTAGCGCTATTGTTCTTACAATAGCGCTATTGTCTTAATTTCAGTGCTTTTGGAACTGTTTTGGTGCTTTTGAAGTTGTTTTGGCGCTATTAACCATTTTTCAGCGCTTTTGACTTCTCTGTCTTTCCCCTTCTTTCAGCGCTTTTGTGTTAAATAGCGCCTCTGTTCGAACACAGACTAGCGCTATTGTAACAAAATGTCGTAAAAATCACCCTGTAACTGAAAAAGTGGAAATTTTAGGCTTGTGGAAGCCCCCCCTTGGACATAGATTTTACTAACAATTTGTTATTTGTGCAGGTTAAAAACTCACCATTAAAAATCACAAATTTTCCTTTGGTGCATTAAAACTTGAAAAAACAAAATTTCATTGTTTTCTAGTTAGGATCACTCATCCTTTTGGTGCTTTAAAACTGAACAAAAACAAACATTTACTTCCATTGCAAGTTAGGACTCATCTTCATTTTGGTGCTTAAAATCAACAAACAAATTTGATTTCCTCGCATCAAACTAAAGAATTTACAAATCCACACTTCATTTTGGTGCACATAAAACACAAAATCCATTTGTTTTTTATTTTTGCAAACAATTTTACTTCAAGCAAAGACATGTTTTTCATTAAGTTGACCAGGACTTCCAATTTTTAGATTACAAAACACATTGCTTTTGAAGTTAAAAAGAACACCATGGCTGTTGGAGCAACATCTCCAAATAGTTAGATCACATTGTGATGATGGATTAAAAAGAACAAGTGTTTTTCATGCTTGGCACACTTGTGCACAAAAGTCAGTCGAGTGGTCCCACTTCTAACACACACTATCCTCTCCCTTGGCTCTCATGGTCCTAGGTGCAAGAGAAAAGTGTTAGTAACACTCAAATTTTATCTTTTTAAGAGAGGCCTGCCAAGGGATCGATACTCTTGGGAATGACCTCGAGTGGTAAATCCTTCGAGCCGCTATAGAAATCAGGTGAGAGCGAAAGTTGTAGCCTTGGCTATAGCTGTTCCTACAGTGTAACTGGCCGAAAGGATAAATGGGCCGAAAGGACAAATGGGCCCCACCACTAGTTACAAGGCTCTTAAGTGAGTCACTGTAGAATGAACTTATGTCCAAAAACATCGAACATGACTAAACACCTTTAAATAGTAGCCCACCCGTTCTATTGATTGAGGATATTTGCGATATAATTTAGTGCAAGAGCATAGATGGTTTTGCTTCCAAGATACTCACCATACATATTTCCTTGAGTAGAAACATAGCTTTTTGAAAAGTCACTTGTGGCTTGATAAAAGTGGTGACTCCCCCATCATAGGGATCATCTATTTGTTATGCTCGTGCAAGACTTAGTATATCACATCCTTACCTACCACGGCGGGATTCATAAGGTATGTAGTACCAAAGTCGAAGAAATATCAAGATGTGGGCTAAATTTATCACAACTGGCCATTTGACCTTAGGGGTAAAAAGTGTTTGAAGTGTGTTCGTTTTAAAGACCAAGTGCAAATTGAGCCGACTTCAGGCTTTGGAAATACACCTTAAAATACATCTAAAGGAAGGGTCATATACAAGTCCAAGGATTGGGTTGATCTAGACCCATACTCATTTGTGCCTTTTAGGCAACATTCTTGTGTTTGTGTGCTTGCTTTGTTTTTTTGTCAAGGAAAAATCAAAAAATCACTTCAAAAACAAAGTATTCATCCAACCACACATCTTTCAAAAACAACCAAAATACCAAAAACAAAGTACAAACAACAAAGTATCAAATTTTATGACCATTCTTCACATCTTACGAAAGAAGAAGCGTCATCAGAGTATCAACTTGGAAACAAGACCATTAAGCTCAAAGGCTTTGATCAAAAGAAGGAAGTTCTTCTATATAAATAGACAAATCTTTGTCTCACATAGAGTCTTTCTGCATCGCATGCGTCTCTACCTTCAAGGGAAAACAAACGAATTTGATTCAGAATCATTGAACCGCAGAGCTTTTATGCAATATAGAGCTCTGAGTTATCACAAAAACCAAGGAGGTAAGATTAATCCCAACTTTTTCCCAAACGTCTGTATTACATACAACACAGCTCGAGAAATACCACCAACACATGAAAGAGAAGAGGTAGAGTTTGTCCCATTTGTGACACAAAGTTTTTATTGAAGTTAAAAACATTTCATCCATATCTTATTCATCCATCATCACTTCATCATCAATTCATTCCAACTCTCAAAACATTAAGAGGTTCTTGTCCCAAGATCCCTTTTTAGATATTGCTTGAAATCAAAAACATCACATCACTTTTTAGATTGTTTCTACATCTAGGATAAGCTCATCCTAAGAGACACATCTATGCAGGTTAAAACTAATTCATGAGTGAATCCTCTCATTATTAGGTAGTTAAATCTGTAACACATCTCAGATTTCTCTACACCTTATCACATCAAATCTTATCAAACAAGCAAGCAATTCAAAGAAGGAATTTCGGTTACATCTACCTTAAAAGTACTAGAGATCTACAAGCAACACAAATCACCAACCATCAATCTTTCATTTCATCAAACAACTCATCATCATTTTCACTCAACTTCAACAAAAACTCATAAACAAAATGGCCCAAACCCGATCACAGTCACGACAACTAGAAATAGAAATTGAGGAAGAAGAGGAGGAGAATCTCAATGAATTTCAAGAAGCACTTGGAGGAAATGCGAATGATGAAAACCCAAGTACTCCTACTCCTGCAACAATAGAAAGGGCCAAGCATAACCCTCTCTTTAACAGACTGTTTGACGAAATACTTAGGAGCAATGGGGATGCTCACTTCTTAAAACTCGCTCAAGAAGGAGCAAAACTCCCCTCTGACTTTGATCTTGCCCAATTAAGACAGGCATCAAAAAGACAAAGTCACCATGAAGAGGAAAGAGGTAGAGATCCCATCAGATATAACATTCCTCGAGGTAACCCACCACCTCCTCCTCCAACTAAAATGGAGATGTTGCGGCAACAAGTCAAGAATCTCGCCCAACAACTTCATAGTGGTGTCAAAACTAACCAATTCTCTCTCAATGACATCTGTCCCTATCCTTTTGATAGGAATCTTTATATGCCACCCTTTCCACGTGGGTTCGAAACACCCAAATTTGAAAAATATAGAGGAAAGGGAGATCCCCGTGATCATGTCAGAGAATTTCATTCCGCTTGTCTTGAAGTGGCATATGAAGACACATACCTAATGCGTCTTTTTCCCCAAAGCTTGGGAGGAACAACCACATCATGGCTTTCTCGCTTACCAGGTGGCATTAGAACATTTGAGGAACTCATCCAGAAGTTCCTTGCTCATTACTCTCATAACATTGAACGCGACATCACCATGGCTGATCTGTGCAACACCAAACAAAAACCAGGTGAACTATTCTCAGTATTCCTGCAACGATGGTGCCAAATGTCTAGCAGACGTTCTCTTCAGTTACCTAAACGAGAACTAGTGGAAATATTCATTTCCAACTTAAATGAAGAAATGGAATTTCACCTGGATGTCAAAGACACAGACTCTTTTAATGATATGATCACCAAGGGTTTGAAATGTGAACGGGCACTCATCAAGAAAGGACTCATCAAAATCTTTAATGAACCAAAAGATGGTCCTCGCCCGCGCTTCAATAGTGATAAACCAAGCTTCTGGAACAAGAACAAGAATATCGTCAACGATGGGGTTGTGGATGCCAGGACTATCCAAAATGCACAACCTGTGGTTCGGTTTGCAGGACAAAATCCTCCACCTCAGAATAACACAAATGTTCCTTCCAATCAAGGTCGCATCATGTCTCACGATGAACCAAGACCTCGTCAGCAAAAACAGAAATGCTCATACACTCCCTTAGGGGAACCCATTGAAACAGTATTGCGACAACTCATTTCTCAAAATTTGGTCACTCTACCTAAACTATCAAACTATGAGGCTCAGGTCAAACTGGCATGGTGGAGAGATACCGAACACTATGAATTCCATCAAGGGAGAGGACACAAGACAAGTAATTATCATCGATTAAAAGATCTCATTCAGGATCTTATTGACCGAGGAGAAATTGAAATTGAAGGACATGACCCAAAAACAACAAATAATGATCATTTGATGTTCAAAAATCCACTTCCATCACAAGATCAAAGGGGTCCTTCCACTTCCAAGCAAGACACTAATACCACTGATTATACACAAGCTGCGTATAATTACACTGTAAATCATCTATATGATGCCAGTGAATAAGTTGCAACTATAACCTTCAAAAATCCCAACTCAAATTGCAATGTTGTTACATGTCGTGGCAAGGTCACCATAAAGGCAGCTCCACAAGGCACCACCTCCATCCCAAAGCAGTACAATATTGTGGAACAATTAGACAAAATGCCTGCGCTTATATCCATTTTAGAGCTATTGCGCCTATCACCATCTCATAAAACTATCTTGGATCAAGCACTCCAAGAGGCGTCAGTCCCTGCCAATCTGAATACAGACCAATTTCAAGCCATGGTTGGAAGTGTAAAGTCATCACCTTGTCTCACTTTTTCCAAAAGTGACAACTCTTCTTTCCAGCAACCTCATAACGCTTCGCTACACATTGAAGGCTTTATCAACCAACATAGGATCAAGCGAGTCTTGATCGATAATGGAGCAGGCCTAAACATTTGTACACTACAGTTGGTCACAGCATTGGGATATGCAGTAGAATCAGTGGATCCTCGTAAGAAGATCACAATCAAAGCCTATGACGATGCAGAGCGTTCATCCAAAGGAGTTGTGGTACTACCAATCCGAGTGGGCCCTGTGGTAAAGCACATCATCTGTCAGGTTTTGGACCTTCCTCTGCTATACAATCTATTGTTAGGGAGACTTTGGATACATGACATGCAAGCCGTTCCATCTACCTACCATCAATGTATCAAGTTCCCACATAACAGTGTAGAGATCACAATCCTGGGCGATGCAAATCCCTTTGCGTTTTGCCTTAATATCAGCCATAAACCAGAGATTACTGTTCCTAATAATAGAGAAGCCATTTCCTCCACATCATATATAAGTCCAGCCTCTCTTGCCAGTTCAAACACCACTATACCAAAGCAAGAAAAGCTTAAGATGAAAGTAGCAGAGGAAGGTCCTGGAGAATACAACTTGAGTCAACTCTTTTGTGTGGGACAAATGCCCACTTCTCCTAGAACACATGGTAAACCACAGCAGGTACTCCAGCAACCACTAATCATGCCAGCATGTGCTTTGATGCCTTTCATCCTTGGAAAGAGTCAAGAGGAAGAAACCCAAGATGAAGACCTATCGGACTGGATCTATAAAGATCCCATCACCACTGATATACCGCAAGCTAAACTTCCTATGGATCAGTATGGCAAAGGTCTCCTCATTATGCAAAGAATGGGGTATGATGGTCAGAGTGCTTTGAGATATTGCAAACAAGGACGACATGAACCTCTACTGTCGGAATTCAAGCCCAAAGGTAATACAGGCCTAGGCTTTGAAAAGGAGATCTTTCCTAAGCTCAAATTCAAAGGAAAACCCAGCAAACCACTATATTAGCCTACGGCAAAGAGGACACCTTTTATTATCAAAGTGGCATCAAACACCATCGCAACTGCCCCACCGAGGCTCAGAATCCCAACACAACCATCACCAATGCCACTCATCCCACCAAACGAACCCGTAATCCCATCAGCAACACCATTAACAGCAGCAACTATATCAGAACCCACAACAGCATTTATGGCACCAACAGTTCCAGCAGAAACCACTAAGTCAACACTACCAATCCTCCCCGTACTGAATTCTTTGATCCCCATCATCCTTCCTGCAGCACCAATCACTACAAAGGTACATCAACCAATCACACCTGTAGTATTTAACTCAAAAGACATCCCAGTATGGTATAGTAATCGGATGCTGGAAAGTGATTCAGAGACCGACTCACATGAATGAGAATTTGATTCTATACAGCTTAATACTTCAGATGAGGAAGACAAATCACCACCTCCGCCACACAAAGACATCCCTATTTACGGAGAAGCACAGATAAAAACCACTTGGGTTCCTGAACTGGAAACATCTTCCACAGACCCTACGTCTCATCCTACGCCTGATTCTGACGGGGAGAGTACCATCAACGACCTTCACCATAACGTCTTAACCCTCACTGATACATCTAACACACTTAACCTAATCGATGAAGTAATGCCCATTATTCACCCTGAACTCATCGAATGGAACCAACCAAATCCCCCATGTCTTGACTTCTTCCAAAACGACGAGGCCATCATTGACTTTTTGGAATTAAGGGATAACCTACCAAGCGGGAATCACAAAGCTGGATTCGCCATTGAACTTAATAGCGCAACATACTTCAGGGCAGATGCCAAACCTTTTAGCTGCAAAAATATAACAATGAAACATGGATCTTCCAGTGAAAACCACACTGTGGCACTGTTTGATCCCACAAAAGTAAAAAGAAAGAGCGTATCCAACGGTGAAAACCTCTCTGAGGTGCCTGAGGATGAAGGGTTTGACATTCTCCCTGCTACTGCACAACAGGAACGATCAACGATTCTCATCGAGGAAACCAAAGAATACAATGTGGGGACTCTTGAAAATCCTCATATCATACATCTAGCATCTCTTCTTACTCCAGAGGAACAACCTAAATTTATAGAGTTCTTCCAGAAGCGTCAGATCAACTTTGCATGGTCATATGCAGACATGCCTGGGCTTGATCCTGATTTAGTCATGCATCACCTCACCATAGCAGAAGGAGCCAAACCTATCAAGCAGAAGCTTCGTAAGATGCATCCTCAGATTGCAGTGCTAGTCAAAACAGAACTCAAGAAACTCCTAGATGTTGGTTTCATTAGGCCAATTGATTATGCAGAATGGATCTCCAATATTGTGCCTATCGGCAAACCAAAAGGGGGCATCCGCATTTGTACTGACTTCAAAGATCTGAATAAGGCATGTCCTAAGGATGACTTCCCCCTACCGAATATCGACATCATAGTGGATCTGACAGCAAGACATGCCATGCTTTCACTCATGGATGGTTTTTTAGGATATAATCAGATAAAGATCGCACCAAAGGATTAACATAAGATGACCTTCACATGTCCATGGGGCACATACTGCTGGAATGTAATGCCTTTCAGTCTCAAGAATGCAGGAGCAACCTATCAACGAGCAATGACCACCATCTTCCATGACATGATGCATACTATGATGGAAGATTATGTTGATGACTTACTAGCAAAATCACTCACCAGAGAAGGGCATCTCAACATATTGGATAAAATCTTTGATAGACTGGAACAATACCGTGTTCGACTCAACCCAAAGAAATGTGTCTTTGGAGTGACCTCCGGGAAGCTTCTAGGATACATTGTCTCAAGCAAAGGTATTGAGGTCGATCCAGCAAAGGTTAAGGCAATCATGGACATGCCACCACCAAAGAATATCAGTCAGCTACGGACATTACAAGGGCGGCTTCAATCCATCCGAAGATTCATCGCACAATTGGCTAATAAGTGTCACCCATTCACACACCTACTAGACAAGAACATCCGCTTTCAGTGGGATGCCCAATGCTAGCAAGCATTTCAGACACTTAAAGAATATCTCATGAAACCACCATTGCTAATGCCACCAGATCCAAGTAGACCGTTGTTACTCTATATATCAGCAACAAGTACAACATTGGTTGTACTACTGGCACAACATAATGTAGAAGGAAAAGAATGTGCTGTTTACTACATTTCTCGTACATTGGTGGGCTATGAACTCAATTACACACCTATTGAGCGAGCTTGCCTAGCAGTAATCCTGGCAGCTACTAAATTGAGGCACTATCTATTAACACACAAGGTACAACTCATTGCAAAGATTGATCCACTCAAGTATTTACTTAGCAAAGCAGCATTGACAGGCCGCTTGGCCAAATAGGTGATGATTCTAAGTGAATTTGACATCGAGTATGTGGACCGTAAAGCTATCAAAGGTCAAGTTATTGCAGATCAGTTGGCTGATGCACCTTTCATAGGCAATCATCCTCTCATTTCCAATTTTCCAGATGAAGAGATATTCATGATCACAACAGCACAACCATGGAAACTATACTTTGATGATTCATACACTAGGCACGACTTGAGGGCAGGCATTCTGTTTATCACACCTCAAGGTGATAGCATCCCGAAGTCTTACAGGCTCACATTTCCATGCACCAACAACATAGCAGAATATGAGGCCTTGATCATAGGACTCAGGCTAGCAATACAATGGAAATTACAAGAACTGCAAGTATATGGCGATTCCCAACTAGTCATTTGACAAGCAACAGATGAGTATTAGACCAAGGATGATAAACTCATGCCATATAAGCAAATGGTGGATAATCTAAAGACATCATTTACTACTATCACTTTTGAGCAAATACCAAGAGATCAGAATCGAGTTGCTGACGCTATGGCTACCATCGCATCTCTCCTAGATCTTCCACAAAATTCAACACGCTATGAGTTCTTGGTAGGACAGCTTTAGATTCCTGCTTATGATATCCCCGAATCTGAAATGATATGTCGCCTTGTCGGTTCTGAATCCCCATGGCATGGTGAGTTCTACACCTATCTCCGTGATCACACCCTTCCTCCCAACCAATCAAATAACCAACGTAAAACCTTCATTCGCCAAACTGCTCGATATACCATTATTGCCGAAACCCTATACCGATGCAGTCTTGATGGTACTCTCCTTTGATGTCTGGAACAAGGTGAGATAACAAAGGCTTTGGAAGAAGTCCATGAAGGAATTTGCGGGACTCACTCAAGTGGTCCGTCACTAGCCAAGAAACTCATGCGAGCTGGATATTATTGGCCATCTATGGAAAAGGATTCTTACTACTTTGTCAGAAAATACAAAAAATGTCAAGTTCATGGCGACCTGATACATGCACCAGCCCAGGAACTACAACCAATCACAACACCATGGCCTTTTTGTCAATGGGGCCTTGACCTTGTGGGTAAGATTCATCCATCTTCATCCAATGGCCATAAATTCATTATTACCGCCGCCGAATATTTCACAAAGTTGATCAAAGTTGTTCCACTTACCCAAGTCACCAGTAAGCAGATCACCTCATTCATCCTCAACTACATCATTTGCCGGTATGGTGTGCCCATGTCCATTATCACAGATAACGGTCTTCCTTTAAAAAATCAAGATGTCCGCGAACTTTGTGAGAAATTTCATATCCAACACTGCTTTTCCACTCCCTATTACCCACAAGGCAATGGTTAGGCTGAAGCATCCAATAAAAACATATTGAGGATCCTAAAGAAGACAATCAATGATGCCGGCCGTGATTGGCATGTTCAACTAAATCCAGCGCTATGGGCATATCGAACAAGCATTCGAACCCCTATAGGTGCAACTCCTTATTCATTGGTCTATGGTGCAGAAGCTATCTTGCCTATTGAGGTGGAGATACCATCATTATGGGTTTCCTTGCACAATCTCATAGATGATGAAGCGTACAGAGTATCCCGTCTTCAAGACTTGGAACTACTTGATGAAAAACGACAAGCTGCATACAATCACCTCAAAGCCTATCAGCAGCGCATGAGCAGAAGCTACAATCACCGAGTTAGATCTCGTACATTTGAGGTAGGTGATCTTGTTCTACGAGAGAATCATCGCAACCAACCAAACAAAGAACATCAGAGCAAGTTTGAATCAAATTGGCTGGGTCCATATGTTGTCACTACTGTATTTGGGTCCAGGGCATATCAGTTGGCTACATCAGAAGGAGAACCACTCGCAGATCCAATCAACAACATGCACCTCAAAAGGTTTTATACCTAAGCTGTACAGAGCATCAGGCTCCCCTGCATACCAGAAAATACCAAAAACATTCAGAAAAATGTCCTAAAGAAATACAAAAACATTCAAAAAGTAAAGAAAAATCATGCATCCAAACGATGAACAACCACTCCGGTGGCACCTTGGGTAAGTGCGATGGTGAAAACCTGGCAAACAGGCGCCACTCGTAAAGACAATGGCTGCAGTATCTTTTCAGGCTCGTTGCGATCACATTCATACATACACACATCCATCCATCCAACCATGGCTTGTTATTTGATCTGCAATAAAGAGATAGTACTTCATGTGTCTTGCATCCCACTTTTTCATAGTCATGTCTAAACTTGGGGGCAATACCCTTAAAATCTAGATGATGGAAGTGGATTCTACATTACTTATGATTCATTGGCAAAAACATTCAAAATGTCTCACAAAATCCAAAAACATTCAAAATGTCTCACAAAATCCAAAAACATTCAAAAATGTTCCACAAAATCCAAAAACATCGAAGAACCATCGAAAATCAGTCAAAACCATGGCAACACCTTGTATATACTCATCCGAGCAGATACAAAACAAACATTGACACAAGCACTCACACAATGACCACTTATCAATTGACCAAACAATCAATATCAACAATCAAACTGTCTTCAACAAGGATGCATCCTTCCTTATCAAAACAAAGACAAAAGTGACGTTTTCTTTGACAAGAAAATTATGTTAAGCTATCAAATACTTGGTTGATTTGTGAGTACAATCATTCATTTATCTGTATCGGGATCTTGCAGCATTGTTTGTGTATCTTCGGCACATAAATTTCGATGAAGTTCTGGGGCATGTACTAATGGTGTCTACATGGGAAGTTCACCAAGCTATGTGATCTTATGAAAAATACAGTCATAGATCATTACGACTTGCTGACTACAGCATATACCTCGACCATATGAGCATGAACCATTACCAAGGATCCATATTCTTTATTCTTTATGTATATACTGTTTATTTGTAGGTACAATGCTCTTTCTTTGGTTCCTCCTCATCCAAATTGGATAAAGGTTTTATTTCTTAGTACGGTATGCACTTGTCTCAGGATATGATCAGCCTAAGATCAAGGAGGACGATCCAAGTCATGCATGCAACGGAGATAATCCTTATCTATTCCGCAAGCAATACTCTGGTCGACTTGACCCTTATATCAAGTCGTTTGTATTAACTTGCTATATAAAATCCATGTAAGGAATACTCAGGTCATCTTGAATCATTATGTCAAGATGCTTGTATTCTCCTCCAACATTTTAAATCTCAATGATGAAAATCGAGCACTATGGATCGTCATTCCATCTCATCTGTTTATATCTTGCATTTCGTTGCATATCACCCATCCATTCATTCATGCATATGTAGGCTTTACATGCAAAAGTGACCATTAAAAGCTGGCCTTGGATACAATCACGACCGAGTACTCTGATACATCATCAATGCATCATGCAAAGTCTTAAAAACCTTGCATTCCTCATGGTCATATCATCATCACATTTAGGTGCATCTTGCATTAAGTCCATTCATGTCATTTTTAACTTAATATTGCATATAGTTCATGTTTGACATTAGTTTTCATTAACCATTTTGCATCATTGCATCAATCATAAATACTTAGATTAATTCATGGGATCAAATTGTCTTTGATTGTGTTTTTAAATCATTTACTATGCATTCATTTAGTGTCAAAATTCTCCATCATCATTTCATCATTCATTCTTTATCATTTATTATGGCATCCATTCATTAGTAAAACAGTGCATTCATTTGTCCATTTATTAAAGTATCTTATTTAGCTCATTTTAGGATTCATCTCGCATTGCATTCATTATCCGTTTTTACTTGCATTAAGGTATAGTTATTAAAACCATAAGTATAGTATCATCACATTAACATATTTAAAGCATTTAGAATCATCAACCCATTTTGTGTCCAAACATTGGCTCATATCATTATATATATCCATTATACATATGCATTCGTTTAGGCATTATCATATAAACATTTGTACTTTACATTTTGTTTATCCATATTACATTCATCTAAAAACATCTAGATGCATATCCACACATAAAATCATTCATTCAACCATTGCATTAAATCATCGCATAAATTATCATTGCATAGGAAACACCAAAATCCTGTTCATACATCATCATCATGGCATTACATACATAAAGCATTACATCAAAAATCAAACAAATCATACATATATAAGCCTGCATTCATATGTTAGTATCCCACATCATAAATCATCATAAAAACATGCATATAGGAATCATCTCACAAATACATAACATATAAATGTATCCATCTAAGCAATAAATTCATCATCTTGCATAAACATCCATACATATCAACTGCACATCATCAAAATATGGGATCTCCTCATATATATCATCTCATATATCAGAGTACAATGAAGTCTACAAAAATCGGCTACCAAAAGCCATCCAAGGTATAGTCCAAAAAATAAACAATGATACAATACATATATGCAAAAATGCTCTCTCAAATGCCACTCTGGCCAGATGTTGTACCACCACCACCATCGCCCCTTGCTCTCCCAGTGGTGCTTGCACCACCTGATCCATCTCTCTGAGGAGGCCTCATCGAACCACCACTCGCTCCTGCATCCCCTGATCTCTCCCTTCGTAGAGGACCCATCACACCTCCACTGCTCTGTACCCTCTGCGACTGCTCTGATCTGGCCTGCCGCATATGAGAATAGCTAAGAGCTCGCTAACTAACTGACACCACCTGCTCATATAAACCCCACCAGTAGTCTATCTCGGCCTGTGCTCGCCGCATCTCCCTCATCACCTCCCCTGTAGGTCCCTGTGCTCCTACTCCCATCCAGACTCTCTCCTGTAGCTCGGCCAATCTCTCCACTACACTATCCCTCTCCCGCAACACCACCGCCAGCTCTGCCTCCCGTGAAAATAGCTGCACATCCCTAGTTGCCACCTCCTCCTCCAAATCCTCTATCCGGGTCTGCAAGTGTGCTATCATATGATCTCAGAGATCTCCAGTAGCTCCCTCCCCTGTATCCATAGCCGCCTCATTTGCACCACCCTCTCTAGTAGTCCCCTCCCCTCTGTCCATCGGGATCTCCCTCTCCATCCCCCTCCCACTCAGCTGAACTCCTCCCTGTATCAATGGTCCCTGTGATATCTGTAGAGGCAGTCCACCTCTACCTCTCCGCTGACTTCGCATCCCCAACCCACCACCTCCTCCCCCACCACCTGCACCTCCTCCACCTCCACCCCCTCCTCCTCCTCCTCCACCTGCCCTAGGTCCTCGACCTCCTGCTCTCCTCCGTCTTTGTCCCCTCTCGTCCTTAAAATCTGGGATCGGCTCTACTGGATCTAATATCCGTAGGATCGGGTGCGCTGCCCGGTACTGCATGTACTCATTTGTAACTCCTGCATCCATGACCCTCGGTCGTATATCCCATGGTCTCGCCTATAGTGTCCTGAACTCTGCTAGTGCCTGATCATATGGTAGCACTGGACCCCATGCATACCTCTCCCTAATAACCCGAGCATACTCTCTTGATCCGTTGGGCAGTCCTTGCTGCCATCCAAACTATCTCAGCACTCTCCTGGGCACCTGTCTCTCCACATGGTATGAGGTCCTCCCAATGAGGAATCGTGTCATAAAAACATACGGTCGTGGCTCTGCATCATCATCCCATGGCTCACACTCCAAGTATGGCCACCATATCACTGCATCCAAATCGTCCAATGCCCACCGCCACCACTCTAACTTCCCCAGGTGGGGCTGACTCATCATGCCGCTATACATGAACATGTACGACTGATCTACCGCCCGGAATCTCAGACTCATCGGTCGAGTCACTGGTAGGTGCTCCCAAGCCCAAATATGTAGCAGCGTCATGCCCACTACTAAGGAACCCCTCTCTCGGTACACCACCTCATGGAGCTCCTGGTACAGGTGCGCCAGCACGCACGACCCCCATGCAAATCGCATCCCCTCGGTAACCATCATCTCGATCACCTGTCCCCACCCCACGGCCAACCCATGTGATCGCCTGTTTGGACAGAGCAGTCCTCCCACGATACCTGATAGGACTGCTGGTAGAGGCTCATACAAAGCAGCTATCTCCTCCCAAGCAATGGAGCCATCATTAATAAACACGTCCTCATCAAAAATCCTCTGCACTGCAAGGGTCCCCCAAGATCTATCGTATGTGACCAGCTCCCCTCGAATCGAAATCCGTAGGATGCGCCACACATCCTCCAGGGTCACTGTCATCTCCCCCTGTGCCAAATGGAAGGTGCACGTCTCGTTGTGCCACCGCTCTGCTAATGCTGTAATCAAACCGTGATTTATATGAATCACGGTCATGTGCATCACCTCATATAGTCCAGTCGCGGCAATGCAATCAATCTCCGCCTCTGTCAATCGATCCCGCAACCCCTGTGTCGCAGGATGGCGATCGCGTAACTGCAACACGCCTAGCTCCTCTTGCACATGGACATTCATCAATCATTATCAGTTGTTTTGTTTTCAAACTTTCTTAAGTTTAAACCTAGACTATCATCAGATACTTTGATCAAGTATCTTCGGGTCTCAACAAGTAAGCAATCATGGCCACCTAGACTTCAACGGGCATTTATCCTAACAAATGACCTAAGTCTCATCAGGCTGCTATGGTTCAAAACAACTCCCACTTCACCTCGCCATCCACCCATCATTGGCATCGGGAGATTCTTTTCATCCAAACTGGGGCATATCTTTATCCTAAAGCAATAGCGCTATTTTACCATAAAAAATGCTACAACCCTAACAAAAGCGCTCAATCAGCTATCCGATAGCACTCAAACTACAAAAGCGCTAAACCAACTACACAGTAGCGCTAATCAATATCAGTAGCGCTCGAACTAGCCTTCAATAACGCTTATTAATCAGTAGTGCCTAAACTTGCCTACAATAGCGCTAAAAAAAATCAAAAGCGCTCAAACAAAAAGACAATAGCGCCATTGCAGCACAATAGTGCTAGTTCATAGAACAAAAGCGCCAAAACCGAAGTTCCAGCGCTCTTGCTCTGACCCGACTTGGACTCAGCTAAAAACCTATCTAAAATGCTTAAAAAATGCAACTTCGAATTTGCATACCGCTGGTCTGTAGTCGTCTGGGCGCTGGAACCGTCGGACTCGCTCAAATTTGTGCTCTGCTATCGATATCGACATCCTAACTGCTGCTCGCTCCTCTAAATGTCCCTATCAGAGCTCTACTTTCGCACTGGTCGCGGTCACAAATGATCCTGTTTTCATCCCTTTCACCCCATTTATACCTTTCGCCGTCACTGTAACTTCCCCCGCTCACCGCCGTGGTCCCCGTGAACTTCCCGATGCCCCCATTTTTCCATTTTTCTCCCGTTTTCTTCTATTTTTCACCCGTATGGCTAACTTTTTTTCTTCTAAACCCTCTGCCAATTTTCATTCTTTTTTGAGAGATCGCCCGATTTTTTGAAATTTTTCGGGCCCATCTCTCAAGGGGGCATACCACCCATTAAATTTACATTTTATGGGGCATTTCTTCACACCAATTTTTCTTTCTTTGAAATGACGCAATAAACTGCACCATCTCAAAGAGGGGCAAATGTAGTCACACAAATCTGTCCAGCTTAATTAAATAAATATTCGCTATTTATTTGATTAAAAATTCACTAGCCATTAGTTAATTAAATTAATATTTAATTAATTCATCTCCAAACATTCTTCTATTACTTAAATAAATTATTCAATTTATTTTAATTAATTCATTAAATCAAATTCCATTCAATTAAATAAATAAAATCAATTTATTTAATTAAATCCCTTATTCCTCTTTTAAATAAATTAAATCAAAAATTTATTTAAATCATTTATCCCCCCCACTTGCATTTTCCTACAAATGCAACTTGCACACATTTATTGAAATAAATGAATTTTTATTTTAATAAAATCCTATTTTCCCTCACCCACCAAATCCACTTGCAAAATCTAATCCCCTTCTAGATTCTTCTAACCCCTTTCTAATTAGCCTAATCCATCCCCTAATTATTGTCACATTCCTAAGCAAAATGGAGTCACTTCTCAAAGACTCCAAAGTCTTTGAAAAACATTTAATGCTTTGTGTGTTCAACAAATTAACCCCCAAAATCTTCCATGACCATTTATGGCTCTTACATAACCATTTATGGTTATTTCAAACTTGTCTCCCTAAACATTTATTGTTTTGACCATATTTATCCTGAAAACTTGTATGCATTTAACCTATAGGCATTTTAAGAGAGCTTTTTAGCATAATCAACTAATATCTTGTCATTTTGGATAAAATAAATCATTTTTAGTATCAATAGCATAGTATTAGCTTTTCATTTCATATTTGGAGCACAATACTACAATCTCAATCCTCCATAAGCATCCATAGTGCAAAAAGCTGCTGAGAGCTACACTATTTTGGAACTTGGAGAGGAGAGGAACAAGGGAGATGGAGCTAATAACATGTTAGGAGGTATTTGGAGATGCCTCATCATATTTGCTTCTATAGTTAAATATGCTTTCATGTTTTTAGTGTCTCTCTTGGTATGCCTGTTTAGATTAGTTTTTGATTGACTAACACTAACGATTTTCTAGTTTTCTTGTGTTGTTTGTCATTTGCTAATCTTGTCCATTTTGCAGGGCATCAGAAAGAATTTGGGAAATCTTAAAAATCTTATGTATCCTACGAAGGGTGACTAGAAGTTGTGCATGTAGTGAAAAACATTAAACGATCAATCATCACATCTCTCATTGGTTATTTATTTTATTTTGTATAGTGAGCAGAAAGAGGTGATGATGATATAAAAAGAATAGAAGAATCATTTTCAAAACAATGATGCAATACTGCACTGCACAACTAAAGATTCTAGTACTAGCATAGACAGATGATAGTTTAGATAGGAGGTCTAGAAATTAGAATTCATAGCCTCTCAAGAAATGCAATTGTAGAAAACGCATTTTCATTGACTACAAAATCTTATTTGTGTGTTTGGCCTAACTTTAATCAAGAATAGCTTAAGCCCATCTCTCCTATTGGGAACTGAAACTGTGCTTGCACATCATACAAACTAAAAACTTCATTTTTGGGTGTTGGAAAACACGGTTGGTTATCCTACCTGCAACATTCTTGTAGCGTCCTAAAATTGTGACACTTGCAATTTTGACTGCACTTCGGTCTTCATGATGGCGACGCAACACGAAACCTGAATGGAGACCCCGAAACCTGTTTATGACACCAAAAACTGCATTTTCTTGCACCTTGGCCTGAACCTCCTTTGCACCCTTCTGTCTCGGGAGGTGGGACCAGAGCGCCCAACGCCCTGGTCCCTGGCCCTATTTTGGGCCCGGTCTCCTATGGAACTTTGGGTCTTTTTGTTTGCAAATTGGAAAATATTGTTTCCTGGTCGGCCTAAGGTTGGGAAAATCAGTCTATTAACCCTAATTGACAAGTATATAAACTACATTTTCCTCTCTCATTTGGATAGAGATGAAAAGACGGGAAAAAGCGTGGAAACGATACTCAAGCATTCAAGCATTCAAGCATTCCTTCAAGCAATTGATCATTCTAAGTCTCCATTCAAGGCTAAGTGTTGCATTCAAGACAAGGATTCAACCATTGAAGAGGAGATCACATACTACAACATACAACATACAACAAACAACAACATCTATACCTTCGCACATAAGGATACAAACATCCTTACAACAAGGTATTAGTACTTGTTTTACATTACAATCATTTACATTTACAACAATTTCTCATTTCTTGGTTAATTCCAAAACCGGGGTTTGACCTAAAGGCAAACCCCTAATCCCTAACCCCCCAATCGTCTTTGCTTTTCTGTGTGTAGGTTGCAGGTACGCGGCTGAAATTGAAGATCTGGAATCCTTGTGTAGAGACGAACAGATCCCCCTTCGTTTCGCGGATTTTTCGGAGGACCGTGTGCACACCGGGCGCCATCGTCCCGTCAACTTTTGCTCAAATTTGCAGGACATCGCCATATCAACATTTTACTGCTAATTCCAGGTCCGCAGCTTCATCCTATATCCCTATCTCAATTTATAAGCGAATCTTTCTCACTTTCTATGCATTCCTAGCTTAATTCTCTTATCAACATTCTTTACAAAAGAGGGTAGCCTTGTTGTCTTAACCCTTGAAACTCATTTAGCATCCAATCTTGCATTGTGTGGGATTGGATCTTGTGGGTTTCAACCCCTCTTTTGAATGTAAAGTCTCCCTAAGTGAAAACCATCAACCCTAGCAACCTCCCTTCTCTCTCCTTGGAGTTGGAAGAGGGGAGAGCAACTAGGGTTCGATCGATTTTTCGCTTTACATTTTGGTGAACCCGACGTGAACATCCTTTCTGATTATTCATGGTTAGATTTGAAAATTGGATTCCTTGATTACATTTTCATGTTTGATCTTTTGCAAAATTTTAGAGGTTGATTGCATAAAAACCATAAAATTTTCTTTTTGGGTAATTGAACTTGTGAAATGTTTAATTGTTAATGCTTATTTCAGATCTGCCCTTCTATTACAAATTATCAATTCATATCTGTGCTTTAATTTTGAAAATTAAGTGGTTAAGTGTCAAAACCCTAATTTTTGAAACCCTCTTGATTCAACCTTTGTCTGACAATTTTACTGATCAAAACATTTCCAAATCAGCTGTAACTTTGGATTCCGCAATAAAATCACAATATCTTTCATCCCTAAAAATTTGGAAAAAAATTGCGAGGACCGTGTGCACTCCGAGCGCCATCGTCCCCGACATTTTTTCTGAAATTTCGGGAGTTAGATCTTACTGTATTTTTCTGCTAAAATCCAGAATTTTGGCTGATTTTATCAATTATAACACTTTCAAAATTACAGTCAAAGTTGGTCTTGTGATTGCTTGGTTTAAGGCTTCTAAACATTCAAAAATTGTTGAAATTGAAATTTTGTGTCAAAATTGTGTTCTTACTGTCCTAAATCTGAAAAGTGTGTTTGCATTCATTCAAAATTTCAGTGCTTTATTCAAATTTTTGCAATTTGTGACTTTTGAAATTAAGTGCTTAATTACAACAACTTTGATTTCCGCTTTCAAAATTGAATTTTGCGTGAAATTGAGTCAACTTTTGAATTTCAAAACTTGCATTGCTTTTGGTATTCCCTCTAAAATCATAAAATTCAAAATTTCAGTTTCCCTCTCTTTTTCAAAATTCAATTTTTTGCATTTTTCGACAATCTTGGTAGGGTTCAATTTCGAGATTGCAACTTTAATTTGGCCTATCTACAGATCGTAAAATCACTCAATTTTTTCAGATTAGCTTTAAAATCATCATAACTTTCATCCCTGCAAATTTCGAAAAAAGTTGCTGGGACCGTGTGCACTCCGAGCGCCACGGTCCCTGACATTTTTTCTGAAATTTAGGGAGATTGTCCTGATTATATTTAACAGCTTAAATCTAGAAGATTGGCTGATTTTACTGAAAATTGCTACCTCTAAATTCAAAATCTTCTCTCTCTTTCTAGTGCATGAGTTTTACAACAATAAGCCCTACTTACACTATTCTCGTTAGACGAAGCCGTAGAATTAAGTCTTTCCGAGGTTTAATTACCGAGGAGATGGAACCTAATTTGAATAGCCTTTTTAACGAGGACATGGGTAATTCCTCTAATCCTCCTAATGATGAAGAAGCTCTCCATGAGGTTTCTGTAGAACAACTTTCGAAATTGGATAATCAATTTGACGATTTTCGACAATGGATGTCTCAAGAATACCCTGATAGTCAAGCTCTTCCTTTAATTGAGGGTCTAAAACATATGCTTCAAAGTGATAAGAATGGAATTGATATTTTGTGTGGTATTGCACACATCGTGGATTCGAATGTGATGCCTATGAAGAGTTGTGCCGAAACTTTAGGTTATACACAACCTCCCACTCAAGTCAATCACTCTATCCCTTTGACAACTTCTATTTCTAGCATACCTACCTTTACATCAAACATAATGACTACTTCTATACAAGACATTCCTCCTGTGATCACCAGTCATGGGGGCAATCCTTCTTCTTCAATTAACCCTCTTCCTTCATTCAATCCGACTTCTTCATTCATTCCTTCGATGAGTGTTCCTATTACATCTTCACAAATGAACATGGCGCAAGGGGGCAATTCATTCAATCATTCCATTCCTCCTTGTAGTGTTCCTCCTGTCCAATCATCTCCTATGACTAACTATCATAGTGTCCCACCACCTTACTCTCTACCTTCTTTCAATAACATAACACCTCCATCTCAATCTAACACGTCTAATATGAATTCTTCGACTGAAGCGACCATTAACAATCTTGCACAAACTGTCTCTTCTTTACAGCAACAAATTGCCTCTATGAATCAATCTAAGTTTAGTGTGCCCACATTTGATGTTGCGAGCCCACTTTCTCTTGACATTGTTCGAGCTATCCCTCCTAAACATGTTGAAATCCCGCATTTGGAGCTTTATAATGGTAAAGGAGATCCTTTAACACATGTTAAGACTTTTCAAACCATATGTATTGATTTTGCTTATGACCAAAGGTTGCTTGCAAAACTATTTACTAGAACATTAAGAGACAAAGCCTTACAATGGTATTGCTCGTTGCCTTCTTATTCTATTACTTCTTTCGAACGACTTGCAAATGCTTTCATTCAACAATTTCAAAACAATATAAGTCCTAAAGTTACTTTGATTGATTTAATGCATTGTAAACAAGGTGTTAAAGAAAAAGTGACTGATTTCATTGGTAGATATAAGCATTTGTATGCTCAAATTTCTTTTCCAGTGCCTGACAATGATATTCAAAGAATCTTTATTTCTAATTTACAAAAAGATATTCGAGACAAACTTCTGTTTTCTAAGTTTACTTCTTTCCAACAGTTGTGTGCAACTCTTCACAATTATCAACTGACTGTGAGCCAAATGGAACAATCACATCCTATGGCTCCAAGTGATAAGGGTGATAGCAGTCAACAACCATTTGGAAAGTTTAAACCGAATAGAGATTTCATCAAATTCAATGAAAACATCATCAACAACAATGTGAATGCAGCATCAGGTGTGCCTCCTATTTCTAAATTTTTCAAGAAAGAAAGAAAGTATACTCCTTTGAATGAATCATTGCATAGTATTATGAATAAGTTATTGGAACAAAATGTGCGTACTCTTCCTCCTATAAGGCAAATTGATCCTGCAAAGATTACTTCACCTTATTTTGATAACAAATCTTTTTGTCAATTTCATCGTCAGCCTGGGCATGATACTGAAAAATGTTTTTCTTTAAAGGGTAAAATTCAAGATTTGATTGATAATAATACTATCTCTGTTTCCGGAGTGAATGATAAAGGCAATACATCTGTAGCTCCTCCTAACCAAAATATTCAGATTTTTACTGATCCATTACCTTCTCATACCTCTAATGCGATTGAGACTAATGATTCCTCTCTCTCATCTGATGGTCTTGTGTCTATGACTCCGAATGTGATTAACTTTGTAGAGCAGCAAGAAAACCCTAAAGAACCTTCCATCACATTTGATTCTAGTGAAAATATCAGGGTACCTGATGGTCCTTTATACATAGTTGCAAAAGTCAAGAATACACCTTGCCGTGGAGTGCTTATTGATCCTTTGTGCATGGTTAATGTTATTACTGAAGAATTTCTTTTTACTTTGCAATTGAATCAAGTGATCTATGACAAAACAGATGTTGTTGTGAAATTATTTGATGCATTTTCTTCTCCTGCAATTGGTTCTATTACATTGCCTATTGAGGTCCATAACAAATCCCTTGATGTGAGCTTTGCTATTATTCCTTCGTCCGAACAATTTCGTGTGAAGCTTGGCTATCCTTGGCTATCTTCCATGAAAGCTATTGCTTCTCCTATTCATAAGTGTTTCCCCATAATGGTGAAGTTGTTACTATCAATCATAGTCTCTTTAAACCAGCTGAAAGAACTTCTAGCGTTCCTATTGATTACTTTTGGCCTAAACAATTCCAATCTCTTCCTCTGCGAAGTGATCATCTTTTCAAATCTTATCAAAAGTGGAAAACAGATATGATCCTATCTCTAAGTGAAACTAGAACACCCAAACTTGATATTCCTATCATTCTTGAAAAGGAATTCCTTCCTTTGAAAGATAAAACTAATGTCTTTCCTCAAGAAGATTCCCAACCTGTCCCTATGGATGTAACTATGTCTATGCCTAATAAACCTTCTAAAAGTAGACCTATACCTCCTCGTCATGATGGACTTGGTCTTCTTCCTAAACCAAAAATTCCTCCTTTATATGGAGCATTTCCTCCTCCTTCTTTTTATAGAGAGAAGAGACCTTTTTCTTCTCCTATTATCCAGCCTAAGCGACCACAACCTAAACACCCAAGTGATAAGGATGAGAACATTCCTCCTCCTCAATCTTCTCCACTTCCTACTAAGACTAGACGAAATCGTTCTGCACGTGAACGTCGACGAAAGCGTCGTCTTAGAGCTCAAGCAACTGCTTCTCAAACTTTGCAATCTCCAAAAACACCTTCAACAAGCATTATTCCATTTTCTCCAAAATCTCCTAAACATAAGATGCATGATGGTCTTGATCCTGTACGGGTTAAAGATCCTATTTTTATAAATCTTGATGATGATGTTTGTTGTAAAAAACTACTTTTCGAGGGAGATGGAAAATTTTTAAAAAATCCTTCAAAAAAATTTGAAAAAAATGTATATAGAATCTACAAACAAAATGATACAAATCACTAATTCACATCATCTTTAAATTTTTCATAGTTTAAAAGTTATAGTTCTCAGAAGTTGAAGATTATTTTAAAAATGTTCATCTTAGTGTCAAAAGTGGCAAAAAAGTGGGAACCATTATTGTGAGTTCACCCCATTTCTCTTCATCAAACAATATGGATCCACGTAAGAAAACTTATATTTTAAAGTGTCTTTCCCAAGTAGAAGAAATTCTCATACAAAGGTTTTCTCTTGTTTTGCAAGTTACTCATGCAAGGGGAGGCCAATATAAATATTCAAGCCACACAATTAACTTCCCACATAATATTTCATAAATTGCTATTTCCTTGCCACGAAAAATTCTAGATTTAGAAATCCTTATTGTCCATAGAAGTAATTTGGAAGGGCTGAGTTATGGCTATTACGTTAATACGTATCATGTCATGAATGCATTGACTTACGGAATTCAAGATGACCAATATTATAAAGATATACTTATTGATCTTGCTGCACTACAACTATTGCTTGAAATAAGTAGTGACATTTTAGATCTATTGCATTTAGTAGATACACCTCAAGAACAACCTATACAAGAAAATGACGATATAACCACCACAAACCATGTCAAAGAAGTAATGGAAAACACTTCTTCATTTATTCTACGACTTCCATCCTCAGTTCCTGAACTAGATGCAATTAGGACAATCCTACATCTAGATACTACCGACAACAATGTTGTCCCTTGGCCACAAATCAGTTCATCACCTATCAATGAATACAATATAGAAGTTTAATTACAATTGCATTCCCAACATTATTTCCTAATGGATTGGCTTTACCACTTGAAGATAGAACAAAACATGTACATTTGCATGAACATGCTTTACACTTGATTAAATATTATGATCAAATATTTGGGTAGCATGTCCGATTCAGATATTATATCTACAATCTTATGATGAGGCATCACTCTCAACAATCAATTGTTGTTTTCATAGAGACAAATTTAGAAGATTCTCTTCCAACCAATGTTCATGTACTGAGGGAGCACTTGCAAAACACACCTTCAAATGAATTTCCTAACCACATCATGCGATATACTTCCTCCTTGCGCGGCATGTGCATTTTTGAGAAAATCTTGTAGGGATCTTACCACAATGCTAGAATAGTTAGGACCACCAACTCTTTTCTTCACGTTAAGCTCACCTGATACAAAATGGCCTAACCTACACAGAATGTTTCCAAACACTCCCTCAAATACTTTACAACCCACTAGAAAACAATCTATTGAGAATCTTGTCAATAACCCACATATAATCACTTTATACTTGCATCTAAGATTTCAGATCTTTCGTGATGAAGTAATTGTCAACCTGTTGCATGTAATTGACCATTGGTACCTATATGAATGGCAACACCAAGGGTCTGCACACATACACAAGGCTTTCTATGGTTTCCACATGCACCTAATATTGACAACCTTAATTGGACAGATTATGAAAGCATTCAATCAATTAAAAACTTCTTTGACCAATACATCATAGCATGGAATCCACACAGTGAATTCGAGCGATCAAATAGGCAATATACACCTGCAATTTCAGATCCATGCCTCTCAAACACATATGTCATTTTAAGATCTGATCCTTCCATAGACTACACTTAATTGGTGAATGTTGTTCAATGTCATACAAAGTGTTCAGAGTTTATTTGCTTGATAAAAAAGAGCACAACTCTTGAATGTCGTTACAAAGTACCTTGGACTGAACAACAAAATTCAACATTGACAATAGACCATAATAATAGTCCATGATACAAACTAACAAGGAATGATAGTAATCTCAATGTTCACAACCCAACCATGCTAGCCATATGGAGGGCTAATGTTGATTGCCAAGTTGTCTTCTCAAAAAAGGTAGTGCTCCAATATATTTTTAAATATGCATAAAAATTTGAACATAGTAAATCAGAGAGCTATACTGACCTGTTAAAACGAATTGTTGCATTAACAAATACAAAAGATACAATTCTCTTAGCTTATCTGAGATTTATGATGGGTATTATTGCTGATAGGGACATTGGTGCTCAAGAAACTTGTCATATGTTATTGGAACTCCCCTTGATCTCTTGCACATGTCAATTTGTCAGCCTCAATGTTGGCAAAAAAATTTTCCAGCGTATAATAAACTGTGATGAAGCTTCTCAACAATGCATTTCTTTCATTTCCAATTACATGAGAAGACTATCTGATTTATCAAACCTAACTTTGCTTCATTTAGCCTAGCAATATACATTCAACCAACAATGCAAAACAAGTAAATGGAAGAAAAGAAAACTAATAGCAGTTGTAAATGTCTTCCCCTAGCTCAAATCCTTGCTTGCAGAAGATGACAATACATTTGAATCTTTCTGCTGGAGTGAATTGCTTTTGTACAAGCCTTTCCACAACATTCCTCTACACATAGGTTCATCAAGTGATAAAATTATACTGAATTGGAAACAACTTCAAAGAACTCATTACACCCGATGGCATGTTAATGGAATTGAAGAACATCCCACTGCTGAAAATAATGAAGACCTACAGTTGCAAGATATTCCACAATCTACTGATCAAGAACTTTACGAGTGGGAGTTCATGTCACAAATGGGACCTTCAAACAACTTTGATGTCGCTACTCTTCAAATTCTTGGTAGGCATGATTATGACCTCCATTTTAATTGGATTGAATTCATACCTAATGAGTTCCTTCATCACATAGCCCCTCAATTTGTTTCAACGGAAAAAATTCAATCAGTTGGCACCCTTACCGACATTCACTCAAGTACCCTTAATAATTTTGAGCTTGTATCAAATCAAAAAAATTGCACTTGATATTATAACCTCCCACTCTAAACAAAATCTGAATGTCTCACCATTACGATTGATCATTCAAGGCAAAACGGGTACTGGGAAATTGTTTCTTATTGATTGTATAGGGAATAAGTTAAATTTCCATTTAGATCCAAAGCAATACCCATTGGTTGTGCTTGCACCAATAGGTGTATCCACATATAACATTCAAGATACAACAATCCATGCTGACCTTTGCATACCTATTCAAAAATACCATCCTTTAACAGGGAATTCCTTATTAATGTTTCAAGAGCAATGCAAACATTTACAGTACATTTTGATTGATGAAATAAGTTTCCTTGGCCCACAATTACTCATCAAGTTTGATAATAGATTGTGACAAGCATTTCCCACCAAACAACACAAACCATTTGTAGGCTACTCAGTTGTGTTGGTTGGTGACCTTGCATAGCTACCCCCAGTTATGGACAAACCATTATATGCATCCCACTCAACAACACTTGCTTTATGGAACTCGTTCATTGATGTTGTCACCTTACATGTTTATTTATGCAAACAAGGTGTGTTCCCATCACATATGTAGTTATCTAACCTTTTGCTAAATATACGCAACACAACACCACTGCAATCAGACTAGGAAACTGGTGCAGGAGCACCTAGTTGAGTAAAACTCCCATTTTTGAGTATTTAATGCTTTTATGTTTGTAATGTCTTGTGTTAGTTTTTTAAGGTTGTTTTTTGTCATTTTTAGTGGTTTTGATCTCATTTTGGGCTCTAGAGATCAAGTTTTTCCTTTTAGGCTTTGAGTTGACAATTTTTGGCAAAAATGTGCAAAATTGCCAAAAAGGTCTTCTTATGCTTTCCAAAGAATTGAAACATGTTTTTTAAGTGTTTTTAAGAATGTCTAAGTTGTTTAGACAAGTTGATAAGGCTAGATTGTCAAAAATGCCTTTTTGAGCAAGAAAAAGTTGTCATTTCGCTTGAAAAGTTGTCAAAATTATCATTTTCTTGCAAAAGAAAGTTATGGAAGCCTCATGTCCATACTGGGGCTTGAAAAACAACTAGAGAAACTATATAAGGCCTCCCTTTTCCTTGGAAAGGGTTGGTGATTGTATAATCAAGAGCTTTTGAATAAAATCATGGAATTTTGACTTTTATGACTGTTTTTCCTCTCCTTTATGTAACAGTCCGTACTATACCTTCTTAGTTTGTATTGTACCTTTGGGAGGTGTGAACAATAGTTGTATGATGCTCTCCAGTTGATTTTTTGTATTGGTTTCCTTTACAAATTGGTTTGTACAAAAATATTTGTAAACTGTGTGTTCGCTGCCCTGTCAAGGGTTTGAAGGTTTAAAATATCACCACTTGACTAATCTAGGTCTGGGATCCCACATAATTGATTTAGTCAAGTTGGCTATCATTTATATACTATAAATATTCTCTATTTTGTGCCAAAGGTGTGGTTGGAAGAAGAACTTGAGCGAATACTAGGCAAGTATTGATTGCTTGGCTAGTAATATGAACAAAAGCTCAAGATTTGCACCCAAAAGCAATTTGGAGAAAAAAAATGAATGAGGAAGAGGTCTGGACATGTGACCAATGTTGTTTGACATCATCTTGAAGTGTTAAAATAAGCTTGTTCCATTCAATCATTTTGATTTTGTAAACAAAACAGTGAGTTCACTATTTTTGTGAATTATACTTGTCAAATGTTCATGGAATGCTTCAAAGGCATCATCCAAGCCTTGTATTGAAGAAGAAAATGTAATAGGAAGTTGATTAGAGTTTTTTTCAGACCTCTTTGAGGTATAATTGCAGTTTAAACACCTTGTGATGCAGGCCCAAACTTGGAGCAGCAGTTTTGATTTTGTAAACAAAACAGTGAGTTCACTGTTTTTGTGAATTATACTTGTCAAATGTTCATGGAATGCTTCAAAGGCATCATCCAAGCCTTGTATTGAAGAAGAAAATGTAATAGGAATTTGATTAGAGTTTTTTTCAGACCTCTTTGAGGTATAATTGCAGTTCAAACACCTTGTGATGCAGGCCCAAAGTTTTAACAATAATAGGTGACATTTTCAGTTGTGTGCCAAGTGTTTGGCATTTTGTTTGTAGGGCAGTAGTAGGGGAAGGTTTCATGTTGATGGGGTAGAGGTTCTAAGCCAACTTGGAGGCTTTTTTGGTGGAGATGCAATGGTTTCCCAATGTGTTTGGGTCTAAACCCTACCAAACCCTAAAAAAGTGCCACAAAAAGTGGACAACCCTCAATCTGCCTTAACAGTGGTTTAAAACACAAAAATCTATGAGCATATACCCCTAAGACACCATCCAAATCAAGTTTGAGGGAGGAAATACCCATCGTAGAGCAAGGCAAGCAAAAAAGTGCCAAATTACCCCCCCACGGGCTACTAGCCTTTTGACTGCATAACACACAAAACTCATGAACCCAATTGCAAGGAGGACTTGGGAACCCTTGGAAATTTGTGAGAATAACCTAGAAAAGTGGAACTAATGGCATATGGTTCCTTGGTCAGTGTGTAGCCCCTTTTGAGGTCTTTGACCCTTGGTTGCCTACTGAGTAAGCCAAGGCTATGGGCCTTAAACTAAACTTTGAGCATCAAAATTGGAGTGAAACCTTGCTGCCCTTACTTGAACATGCAAAAGACTCCTAAAGCACTCTAAACAAAGGGTTGAATGCTAAAGAACAGAGATTGAGGGTGTGTAGATGGGTGGAGTGAGAAATTTGAGTAGATGTTGAGTATGGGAGTGAGCCTTCACCAAAGGGGAGTTTGTTAGGAAAGTGATATATGAGTTGCTTGGTACTATAACCACAAGGACTTTATAAACATATACAATAGACTCAACAATTCTTTGGGTAACAAATTGAACCTTTTGAGCAAATTAGCCTATTGGGCACTTTCCTAGAAATCTCCCTATCATAGTTGTATTAGAGCCAACAAAAGATTTAGGAGAAAAGGAACAGTAGGAAAACATGGCGACTAATGCAGAGTTAGCTAAGAAGGTTGAGGATCAAGAAGAGGAAAATAGGGTACTCAGAGAAAGATTAGATCAACTAGCAATGAAACTAGTTGAAGTAGAAGTCAAAACATAAGAAGTCCATGATAAGGTTGGTGATCAGGGTAAAATGATGGTTGTAGACTAGGAAATTGAGGATTCATCAAAACAATAACAAATTAGGACAATCACGAAACCTAAAACTGCAATGAAAACAATCCTAATCCAATCAATGAAGACATAAAGACAAGATATTCAAATTGAATGAAATTGAAGCAAACCGACACAGAATATCTCCTTCATGTGGCTCCATTTTTCTTCTTTCACCTTCAAATTTGATTTTGTTCTCACCTACAAAGTGCAAAATGCAAGTGGAAAGCAAGTTGTTGATAAAATTTGTAGTATAAGGTTACTCGAAAATATGATTGATTGATTCCATTCAGAAATGTGATTCCCTCTCTTTTGATTGAAGAAATTCATCCAATTTATAGACAAATTGGAGAGAGGACAAGATTAGCTTGAAATTGATATTAGAGGCAATTGATTTCAAAAATGGCAAAATTGAGTTGAAGGAAGAAGGTTATGACATCTTCTATGTCATGAATTATGACATATTGCCAATGCAAAGGTTAGAAGACTAAAAGCCTATGACATCTTGCTATGCCAACAGTATGACGCATGAGAAATTCATGCTTCCACCGAAGCACAAAAATAGGGAGAGACTAGAGAGGAATTGATTAGGTGGAAATTGAATTTAGCAAATTAGAAAATGAAGTGAATTAATTAATAATTTTTCATTAATTAATTAATTCACAATAAGAGGGGGAATTAATTAGCCAATTAAATAAATATTTAATTGTGACAAGAAGACTTAGGATAAATAAATAAATTATTTAACCTAGAGGGAAAAATGACAAACAAGATTAAATGAATAAATCATAAAACCCTAGAAGATGAATTAGAAATGCAAGGATGACAATTAGGTCTTGACAAAAGATAATTGATGCAGGGTTGATTTGATCATGATTTTGACTGACAAAGGACCAATGTTGTTAAATGATTGAGATTGGGTGACAAAAATCAATGACAAATTGACCAAGATTGACAAGGAGATCAAATTGATAGGTGCCAATTGATGAGGAACAATGACTAATTGATCCAAATTGACATGATTGAAAATGACAAGGATCGATGACGAATCGATCGCAAAATGACAAGATTGACAAGAACAAGGATCGATGACAAATCGATCGCAAAATGATGAGATTGACAAGGACAAGGATTGATGACGAATTGATCACAAAATGACGAGACTGACAAGAGGACAAAACCCTAATTCTATCATCGATTAGGATTGACGATGTCCAAAATGATGATAAATGAGCATGCACATTGATGCAACAGGATAAGATTGACCAAAATCATGACTGAAGATTGTTATCGACAAGACCTAATTTGAAAGCGATAAAAATGAGGAATGCAAAAGAAGGACTCAATGCTCACAAACGATAAAGACCAAGTGCACAACATAGAAGAAATGTTAATGCGATGCAAGAACCCTAAAATAAGGCAATGCGCAAATGTTAAAGTATGACTCCGCAAGCGTTGACCATTTTTAGATGTCTACAATGGCTATAGAGGATGAAGTCCCCATGCGCGACCCTGTCATTGAGCAAAAATCATTCTTGAAAGCCTTGAGAGCTATGAGTGGTAAAACCTTAGAGGGAGTGGCTCTTTTCAGTGAGAAGATGGATCCAGATGTCCTTATAGAGTGGATTGAAGGGCTAGAAAACCATTTTGAATGTGATGGAGTGACTGAAGCACAAAAGGTTAAGGTGGAAAAATCAAGGCTGAGAGGGGCAGCCTTAACTTGGTGGAAGTTCATCCAAGAGGAAAGGGTAAAAGGAGGTAAGCAACCAATAACCTCCTAGAAAGCAATGGTAGCCAAAATCAAGGAGACCTACCTTCCTGAAGACTATGAAATACAACTTCATCGGAATAGACAAAATTTGAGACAAAAAGACCTTGATGTCAGTAGCTATACTGAAGAGTTTCAAAAACTATGCATGAGATCCAGAGTAGTGGAGGATGAGAGTATAAAAGTGACAAGGTATTTGAATGGGTTAAGATGGAACATCCAGGAAGAGATGAGCTTGTTATGCCCACAAACAATACACAAGTGCTATCAATTGGCACTTAAGGTGGAAAAGAAAGGTAGGAGAAAGCAAGAACAAAACAATAGAGGTAGAGGTAGGGGAAGAGATGGTAGAGGCCATAGAGGCAGTTTTGGGGGAAGGAGCATAGATCAACAATCCCAGGGAGAGTCTAAACTTCTTGAGCAAAGTGGGGATTCTCAGAGAAAACCCAACTATAGGGGTAGGGGATCAAGCAACCCAAGTAGAGGTAGATATAATGGACCAGGGAGAGGGTCCTACTTCTCAACCATGAAGTGCTATAACTGCCAAAATTTGGGCCACCCTACCTATAGATGCCCAAAGAAGCCTAGTTCATCCTATGGTGGTGAAAAGAGGGTAAACTATGTTCAGGAAGATGGAGGTAATACCAGAACTTCAACATTGAATCACCTAGCTTCAGAAGATGGTGAGAGTTTAATAATCGAGAGAGTGTTAATGAAGAAGCCACATAGTATAGAGGCCTCACAGAGATCATTGTTTAGGATTAAGTGTAAAATCATGGGAAAGGTGTGTAAGGTGATCATAGATTCAGGATCCACATACAACATCATATCAGAGGAAGCAGTAAGCAAATTGAAACTACCTAGAATACAACACAAGGAGCCATACAAAGTCACATGGTTGAATAAGGGACATGTGTTAGTAAATGAGCAAGCCTGGGTAGATTTCCACATAGGTGGATATGTAGATAGGATCCTATGTGACATCCTTCCTATGGATGCTTGCCACCTGATGTTGGGTAGACCATGGCAGTTTGACCAAAAAGCACAACATGATGGGGAAAGAAACTCCTATTCATTTCAAAAAGATGGGGTAACCTACCAGATCCAATCCTTCATTGAAGAAAGAGAGAGCAGCAACCAAGTACCTAACATCTTGTTAGTGAATGAGAAAGAGTTCATAAAAACACTAGAAGAAGGTGAAGGAGTAGGATTTACACTCATAGTGAAACCCAAGGAAGAAAAGGTAGAAAAGAAAGTTGAGATACCATATGAGGTGTAGAAAATCCTTGATAACTTCAAATAAATAATTAGTGATGGTACACCTGCAGCCTTACCACCTTCTCGAGCCATTAGCCATCAAATTGACTTCATACATAGAGTCTCTTTGCCCAATAAGGCAGCCTACAAGATGACCCCTGAACAAAACAAAGAGGTAGCAAGACAAATACAAGAACTCTTAGACCAAGGGCTAATTGGGAAAAGCATTAGTCCTTGTACAGTACCTACAGTGTTGGCACCTAAGAAGGCTGGAACTTGGAGGCTTTGTACAGATTCCATAGCCATAAACAAGATCACCATCAGATACAGATTTCCCATACCCACGATAGAGGACTTGATGGATTGCTTGGGGGGTGCACAGTATTTCAGTAAGATTGACTTGAAGAGTGGTTACCATCAAATAAGAATCAAAGAGGGGGATGAGTGGAAGACAACTTTCAAAACAAATGAGGGTCTCTATGAGTGGCTTGTCATGCCATTTGGACTCTCTAATGCTCCTAACACATTCATGAGACTCATGAATGAATTTTTACATGATTTCATTGAAAACCAACTAGAGAAACTATATAAGGCCTCCCTTTGCCTTGGAAAGGGTTGGTGATTGTATAAGCAAGATCTTTTGAATAAAATCATGGAATTTTTGGCTTTTATGACTGTTTTTCCTCTCCTTTATGTAAGAGCCCGTACTCTACCTTCTTAGTCCATACTGTACCTTTGGGAGGTGTGCACAATAGTTTTATGATTCTCTCCAATTGATTTTTTGTATTGGTTTCCTTTGCAAATTGGTTTGTACAAAAGTATTTGTAAACTGTGTGCTCGTTGCCTTGTCAAGGGTTTGAAGGTTTAAAATGTCACCACTTGACTAATCTAGGTCTAGGATCCCACATAATGGATTTATTCAAGTTGGCTATCATGTATATACTATACATATTCTCTATTTTGTGCCAAAAGTGTGGTTGGAAGAAGAACTTGAGCGAATACTAGGCAAGTGTTGATTGCTTGGCTAGTAACATGAACAAAAACTCAAGATTTACAGCCAAAAGCAATTTGGAGTGAACAAATGAATGAGGTAGAGGTCTGGGCATGTGACCAAGGTTTTTTGGCATCATCTTGAAGTGTTAAAATAAGCTTGTTCCATTTAATCATTCTGATTTTGTAAACAAAATAGTCAGTTCGCTATTTTTGTGAATTATACTTGTCAAATGCTCATGGAATGCTTCAAAGGCATCATCCAAGCCTTGTATTGAGGAAGGAAATGTAATAGGAAGTTGATTAGAGTTTTTTTAGACCTCTTTGAGGTATAATTGCAGTTTAAATACCTTGTGATGCAGGCCCAAAGTTGGAGCAGCGGTTATGACTAGTAAAAGGGCAGTTTTAACAGTAATAGGTGACATTTTCAGTTGTGTGCCAAGTGTTTGGCATTTTGTTTGTAGGGCAGCAATAGGGGAAGGTTTCATGTTGATGGGGCAAAGGTTCTAAGCCAACTTGGAGGCTTGTTTGGTGGAGATGCAATGGTTTCCCAATGTGTTTGGGTCTAAACCCTACCAAACCCTGCAAAAGTGCCAGAAAAAGTGGACAGTCCTCAATCTGCCTTAACAGTGGTTTAAAACACAAAAATCTATGAGAATATACCCCTAAGACACCATCCAAATCAATTTTGAGGGAGGAAATACCCATCGTAGAGCAAGGCAAGCAAAAAAGTGCCAAATTACCCCTCCATGGGCTACTAGCCTTTTGACTGCATAACACACAAAACTCATGAACCCGATTGCAAGGAGGACTTGGGAACCCTTGGAACTTTGTGAGAACAAACTAGAATAGTGGAACTGATGGCATATGGGTCCTTGGCCAGTGTGTAGCCCCTTTTGAGGTCTTTGACCCTTGGTTGCCTAGTTGAGTAAGCCAAGGTTATGGCCCTTAAACTAAACTTTGAGCATCAAAACTAGAGTGAAACATTGATGTCCTTACTTGAACATGCAAAAGACTCCTAAAGCACTCTGAACAGAGGGTTGAATGCTAAAGAACAAAGATTGAGGATGTGTAGATGGGTGGAGTGAGAAATTTGAGTAGATGTTGAGTATGGGAGTGAGCCTTCACCAAAGGGGAGTTTGTTAGGAAAGTGATATATGAGTTGCTTGGTACTATAACCACAAGAAGGACTTTATAAACATATACAACAAACTCAACAATTCTTTGGGTAACAAATTGAACCTTTTGAGCAAATTAGCCTTTTGGGCAGTTTCTTAGAAATCTCCCTATCAGAAACTTTGCTAATGCACTCAAGACATGGTTTGACACTCGATCAAAACAACCACTTCAACCAAAATAAACATTTGTTTGGAACCAATGCAATTTAAAACTCACAATATCAAAATGTTAAATCAATTGCACTCACCCATTACATGTGCAACAACAATCATAGCACATCACAGAGAAAAACAAACTCACCAAGATGACAAGCTCTCATTTGAAATTCTTCTTTCTATGGACCAACAAGTCACGTTCATTGCAAATTTATGGATAAAAGTTGGTCTTGTGAATGGTTCTTTGGGACAAATCAAAATGATTGTCTGCGATGTAGGTTCTAAACTACCAGATTTACCAAAATATGTTGTTGTCCTCTTCCAATATTACACTAGACCACCATGGGATGCTGCAAATCCAAAACATGTTCTCATTCCACTAGTTACTAGAGGATACCACACACAGATTCCACTAATGATGGCATGGGGCATTACTATTCACTAATCATATAGACTGACACTAGACTTTGCTACAATTGACATTGAAAAAACAGAGAAATAAGGTCTCATATTCACAACACTATCTCGAGTAAAATCAATTGAGCACCTTTGAATTCACCCGCCTTTCACTTACCAAAGGTACTCAAAATTGCAAGGTGGTCCATCAACCATTTCAAGAAAGAATGAAGAAGCTCATTTGTTGAAGCTTTGTCAAATCACAAAGGCAAATTACTTGCAAAAAAATCCAACACAAGTACCGCAACCACAATGTCTATACCCTTTTGCATAGCATATATGTTATTTTTTGCATTGCCACACATTATAACTCTTGCATCTTACAGGGTTAGCAACAAATGTAAAAGGTTCCATCGCGGCAAGAACTTGCCTTTCTCATTGTTGTTTGCATTCAAAAAATACAGGTTCGCACATAACGTCCACTCACACTTCACACTATTCTCGTTGCTTCTATTTATCCTCCTAATGTTTACCCCTTACAATTACAGTATCTCATATCTTACTAAAACTTCTCTCGTGTTCTTCTACTTGCAGGTCATCAAATTTTAAACCACATGATACAAGAGTATCTCAATCTCTTTGACCTTTGCGTTCAATGATGCTAACTTTTGTTTGTACTTCTCATCTTGTTTGTAGATTTCACAACCACCATAAAGTTGTTTTAGACATATTGTCCACCATGCTTTCAACAATTGTAAGTACCTTCCTTTCCTATTCTTTTCAATCTCCAAGTTTTACCACTTTCAATTATTTAATGCACCTACAATGTTCTAATAGAATTTTATTTCTCGTAGGTACGCAATGGTGACTTAAATTCAGTCTACAAAACCAAGCAAAAACATACAGTACAATACAACATCAACAACTACTCAATGTTTTGATTCAGCTTTGCAACCAACATTTTACATAACATCAATTATGTACTCCACAAATATATACCTTAAATGGCTATATAACATGATGGCAATGCCAACATGGGGGTTAGAGGGTGGCTAACTTATATTTTATGGGACCAACACATTAAATTGGTTGGATTTGTAATAACTACTTTATTTTGCTCTTTTGTACAGCAGCATAGAGGTTGGTCAGTAGTTAACTTCAGATTTTTAGAACAACTTAAAACATTGGTTGGGTTATGTACAGTTTCATATTTTCATATATATATAATTTGCACTTTTCTTTTCCTTTAATTCCTTTCATTTTTTCCTTTAATTGCTTTCTTTTTGTATGATGCTTCTACAAACGCACCTATCCCTCTTGTTGCGGGCACTCCCCCTGCAACTGCTTGTTTCATAATAGATGGAAGCGTTCCATACATCTGCATGACTCAATGTTTTCTTGGGTGAAATACAGTCCGTACGGCCCGCATACACCATACACGCCACAGCTTGATTGGGGTTGATACCAAACCGGGCTCCAGCTATTATTATCAGTACAAGTGTAGATTAATAGCTCGCCGTTCCAGTTGAGAACATGTCTCACCATCATCATACTAGGCAGAAGTTGGGGTCCAAGCTTATGTGTAGTACATTCTTGTGGGAGTAAACACCATGAATTCCAGCTTCAAACCGGAATAATATAGAATCCCTGGCAAATTGGTAAACTAGCTACCAGTCCATTCTCCCGTACTGTAATATGGAACGCCATTTTCGTACTGCAGTTGAAGGTCAGTTTTTCCTGGGGATGGATTCATTTGGTGAAAGAAGGACCCAGGCGCTGGATCCACCGAACTTTTCCAAGAGTTTAGTTTCAAGCCATTCCAAAACTTCATCGTAGGCAAACGTGTATCTGTGGGATCTCCAAAGCTCTCCCACACAATCACAGAAGTGTTTTGGGCGCCAAAAAGAACAAAATTACCAGTGTCGAGTATGGAAGCCCCCGATCCTTTGTATGCTGAGTATTATTACTCGACCAAAAGACTTTTCCTTGTAAATCAGAGACAGTGAGATAACCAGTTGAAGAGAGCGTAAAAACGCCGGGCATGTCTCTGGTGGGAGTTTCTCTGTTAGCCACCCAAATGATAGTCTTTTCAGAGATGTAGGCATACCAAATGCCAACATACCAGTTGTTGGTTCCGTTGGGACTAAAAAATCCCAATTCAAAAGTGTCATTCTTTGAAATGATGGTCTGCTTTTCCCTCAGGGAAGCCCCCAACGAAAGGGTGTCTCCAGCAGCAACAAATAAATGACAATTGCACTGGAGAATAAGCAAAGTAAGAGCTAGAATGAAACGTTTCAAGCAGTTGAACGCTAAATGATCCATTTTCTTTTGGCTATTATTTCTCTCTCTTAACTACAGACGCCTTGCAGTGGAAGAAATATCTATCTGGCTAATTCTAAGATATTAACTTGGACCCCAACTTCTGGCTAGTACGAATCCCATTTATCAGAATCCCATTTTATTGACTTGAACAATTACGCATGTTTCCCCGGTAGGAGATATATGATATGAGGTTTGAATAGGGAAGTTGTCTCAGGCTTAAAAAGTAGGCTGGTTTTTCTTTTCAGTTGTCCGTTTTAATAGACATGCATTGAAACGAAATTAAATGGGATTTAGATATCAAATCAAGGGCAAATCTGATTAAAACTTGACGATACAAGGGCAAATCTGATTAAAACTTGACGATACATTAAATATACTCTCATCGATATTATCATCCATCACATTTAATGTACACCTTACGTGTCTAAATTTACGGCTTACACAATCTGCCCGTCCAAAATTTCCAAACGACATTCGTTGAATTGAAAAAGTAGCCATTTTGAATAGATGTTTCAGATTAATAATTTCCAAATGTGAAAGTGCCTTAAACACTACTTTGATAAATCTCCGCAAAGACTCTTTCAACCAAGACTCCACTTATCACATACACGCAGTCCATGACTATCGGGCTCATCTTCACCCACTCGTATGCGTGTTTTCAGCTGCTTCTTCACGTCATTATAAACTTGTTGCATCACCAAAAAAGATAGTAAAAACGAGCATATTATCAAAGAAGTGGGAGAATGATGTCATTTATCCGAGTGACAGCGTCACACAAGGGTTAAATTGGTCCAAGCCAAATAAACAGTCGAAAAGGTCAGATACATATGTGGTCACTGTATTTTAATTGGAAGAAATATAAGCATCATTCGCTCACGATGACCTCACTCGAACATGAATATCCGCAAGTTGACAGATGATAATATGATAAGGGTGCACTTTGCCGTCTAGATAGAGATTACAAAATAAGGTAAAGGAGGCTTAGTTACTTGAAATAGTCTTTAACCTTCACTTAAGTTGTGAAATAATTTTTAATATTTATTACAAATTTTATTGCTATGGATTTATATTAGGTGTGAATAATGAGTGATTTTAATATAATTTATATTTTATTTATAAATATAGAATCTTGTATAAATATGAAATGAAGTTGAAAAGAACAACATTTTATATGTAAATATTAAATTGTATGAACTTTTTTTATGCCTATCTAACATCTTTTTTCTGCTATGGTAAGAATGATAAATTTTAATATAACATTAATATGGATAATTTTTCAATCCGTGATTATTAAAAGATTAGAATGTTAGATGGATCTCATTTGTTGGAGGGTTGTTCTTCTAACTTCAAAATTTTAGGCTATTCTTATTTACTTCTCCCTACTTCTAGTTCTTAAAATTATTATAGGTCAAATCAATTCTATAGTGAGGGATTTTATATAAAAAGGACCTTGTGATTATTTTAAAGTCCCCTTTTGTAAGCTAGAGTAAAATCTATGATACTTAAAAAGAAGTTTTAAAAAAATTAAATATGTTTAGCCTTTTAATGAGGTGCCAAGTTTTGGTAGAGATTTATCAAGGAATATTTTCACCATTCTAATTTTATTTATCAAAGTATATTTAATAAATGTGTGGGGAATAAACTCTTCGAGCTTTCTAATTTGACAACTATTATTTAAATAAAAAACAACCCAATAAATGAATACAAAACATATTGCAAAATGACAATCAATTATACAATTATTCTTGAGACTTAAGAGTTAAAAAGGATATTTTATTGATGGTGTTGCAAAGAAAAACTTTCATGTTTTCCCTCTAGCATTAGTGAAGTGTTTTCAAGAAACCTCTTTTTTGCAAGGCAACTTCAATCTTTAATGGCATCTTCATAGTGTTATATGTTTCAAAATAAAGTAATTTTCCACATTATTGGCCACCATATATTGTATGTCATCAATCTAGAAGGCCTCTCTATTTTTGGTTCATTTATATGATAAAAGGTAAAATATTGTGATGTAATCATGAATGCATCACATCTTAGCACATCCCATAAGTATAGCTAGTACTATTTGAAAAGTTACATCGTTCTATTTTTTGATAGTAATATAGGTTGGTAGACTTAGTTGGGTTCCTTTTTCTCACAAATAGGATAAAGGAAATTAATGTATGCTCAAACAAATGGCATCCTCATATATCTCTTGATCCTTTTTTAACTACAAACTATTTTTTGTTATGGCATTGGGTGAAGAAAAGGTAGATGCAATACAAGCTAGGTGAATCTACACCCTTTGGTCTTCCATACTATAGTTACATCCAATGGAATATACACCATTTTAATGCATTTTTATTTGCCAAAAGATATCATTTCATGGGAAATTTCACACCTTAAACTTAATCATCAACACATTTGTATTCCCAGTTACTATATTCTTGCTTACTCTTGTGGACTTCTCTCATAGTTCCACTTTTTCTTATCCACTATTTTTTGTAGTGTTGGTCTTTCAAACTCTCCTAAATGTTTACATTTCTTACAAGCACACTAATTTACCTCCATTCCCAATATCAATTAAGTGTTCTTGTCTATCTTTGTTCTTCTTTCATTTGTAGAATGGTACAATTTAAACTAAAAGAACCTATTTATAAGTTTTGTGTTTGCATTTACCCCCATGTTTATATTATATTTATATCAAAGTATCTCAAAAGTAAGTTAGATGGATAAAATAAAGAGAATTTAACTTGCAATGGACTAGGAGGGGAAGAAATGTTATAAAATAGACGGCACTTAACTTTTTTAAGAATATCAAAATCTATAGAGGCTATATTACAACCTAAAGATTTAGGAGGATGAACTTGAAATGTGAGGAATTTTTTTTCTATTTTAAATCATATGGAGAAGTTGATTGATGTTAGGATTGGAAAAAAGGAATCAAGGGAAGAGTAGATGTATCTAAATTCAAAGGTGATTTAAATCTATATTTGTTTATAAATTGTTCAAGACTAGGAGTGATATTCATAGGTAGAGGAATAGAGGAAGATTACTCAAATTATGGAGTTTCTAATTTAGTTTGGACTAGTAGTTGTGTATTTGCTTCTATGTTTTAGACTTTATTCCTAAGGTTTCATTCTATTAAATAAATGCAATGAGTTTAAGAATATACAATAATTGCCTTTAAATGAAAGATATTTGAAATCCAAAATAACTAAACAAGAAATAAAGAATTATGTTCATGCAATTGAGAATGAAAAAGGAAGATTTTTTTCCACCTATTAGATGGTCTAGTAGAAGTGTTAGGTAGTGCAGTGCATGCATGAGCTTCCTCTCTAAGAAAATAATGTTTTGGGTTGGTAATAACCCTCTATTATTCACCATGGATATAGATAAAATGATAGTTTTATTATCATTTTGAGCTTGATTATATTGTTTCAAATAACTAGGAAGTTAAAGGGGGTTGTTTTAATGGAGGTGTTTGAGTGAACCCCTTGAATATTAAAAAATGAGGCAGTGGCATTCACTAGAAGGTCTTGGTGGATGGACCTTTTTTCAAATAGGGGGGTTTGAGAGAAGGGCCCCTAGTCCATGCAAAGTTTCTAAAGTGCCTTCACTTGAATAGCTGGTTGCAAAATGTTCTTTTTGAAACACAATTTTTGGTTTGTGGGTGAAATTAATCCACTATTGTAATGTAAGGTAATGCATCTCTAGGAGAAGTAGGTATGATATCATTCTTAAACCAAGTTATCTTCATGAGGGAAGGAATTTTAGGAGAAGGATCAACATCATCCTTCAAATCTTCCTCCTTGAGAGGGATATTGTGGAAAGATGTGTTAATAATCTCTTCCACCAAAATGTCCTCATTATGGAGATGATCTTTGGGAGAGGTATCATCACAAGTGTAACATGAAACATCTACCAAAGCATGTGTCACAAGTTGCAAAGAACTTCCTAGACCGTATGTTGCCAATTTAAAAACATTTAACAATACTTTTAAGAACTTAAAAGTGAAACATAAGATTTGTATAAGGGTTCCTAAGATATGAAATGTAAAGCATAAGAATTTTTCATATATTTTAAGAAAGTAGATATGAAACATAGGACATATTTCAAAAAATTTAAGAAATCAAATGTAAAACATAAGAAATCTTTCAAAATAATTAAGATTGTGAATAAGATATATAAAAAAGAGAAACATCCTTGAAGCATTTTTGAAGTGTGATTTAAGTGCATAGGAGATATGTTTGTATGTACAAATTCATTAAATGCATACCACCCATATGAAAATTAGAACAGATGCAAGCTAAGATATGTCAGGTTCACCAAAATGTAAGCATGAAAATAGGAGTTCAAAAGTTTAGTTATGTAAACTAGGAATTAGTCCTATTTCACACAAATTACATGGTCAAATGGGGTAATGAAAAAGACATGACATAGCTAAATGAATTGTGATGGTTCTTTAAGAGAATGCTCTTTGGAAACACTAGGTTTGTTTTTGCATACAATATACTAGGGGTAATTCATGGGACATTGTGCATTGGAATGATAAGACTCATTAGGCTCTATTCTTTAAGATAAAAAGTTCATCCCTTTTTAATAGTATTTGGAAGTCTTAATAGCTAATTTCATTCAAACTATATTGTTCAATTAGTCTCTCTACCATGGCCTCAATTTTGACAAATACTCTACTTGGTAGAATTGAATAATCCAACTACAAGAGAAACCTCTAGGTATCATTCCTATAATAAAATGTAAATTCTTGTTCAAAAAGATATCCAATTGTTTTGAGACATGTGAGATGTTATAAACTTTGAATTAGAAATCATGACAACAACTTTCTTGCTCTATTTTAAACTCGCATTCAAACTTAAATTATCAATCCTTAAACTCCAACGTCTTATCCATCCCTATCTTTAAATCTTACTTCCACTTGTTCTTCCAATTTTTCCAAAGACCGGTTTAATGGATACTTTAAAGTTGTCTATGAGAAACTTCTAAACTTAAGCTAACTAAATAGACCAAAAATCAAATCAGCCTCTTTATTTAATCCAAAAGTGATTCACTAGCCCAACTCACTTCATGAAAACATCTCCATGCTAAACTTCCTATTTGCTACAACCTCAAATTAATTTATCTGCCCCCATCTTGCCCTTTTTGCACCAAGCTTAGTCCACCCTATATTGCTTTTAGTCCTTCCCCTATGCACATATGCTTTGGTGTTCCCTTATGTCCCCCTACCTACTCTTTGATTTTTTCGTAGTCATGGAAAGTTTCTCTCTTTGGTACTTCTAAGCACAATGAGGTTACCAACACTTGTCGCCGAGTTAGTATCAAACATATTTGAAAGTATGGTTTCCTTCTTCCAATCAGTCTATCCTTTGCACATTAAACATCAAATATTATGTGCTAGATGTGTCACTCTGAATGATTAACTTGGTCGTGTTGATCAAAGGACAATTCATGAACAATAATGAGCTTTTAAAAAATTTAACCAGCTTAGAGTCCAAACTTCAAAGCTTGGAGGCTAAGCATGCTATTCAGATTTATCAAACTATTGGGTGATTTTCTCTAGATGCTCTCCTTAGCTGCATTCTGCTTTAGTCCCTGTATTGGTGGTGGGTATCAAGATTCAGACAGAGATGGGATAACGAACCTAACAAGGATATATTGTCTCTTATTGCCTTCCTTATTTTCATTGATGCAAGTAATTCACAAATATAGCAGTATGTTTGGCTTTATGAAGACTTTTGTCCAACTTTTCTACTGTAGGCTTGTATGCCATGCTTTGTTTTGTACTCATCACTTGTTATGTGTGACCAAGTTTTTGCCTAATTTTGGTGACATAGTTGTGCCTGCTCCTTCGTAATTAATTCCATCTGGTTTCTACGTGATGGTTCGATAGATAACGCATGTCTTTTGATGTGGCAGATGTTATAGTTTTTGCAATTTTACTCAATTTTTTTTGTTCTTGTTGTTATAATTTTGTTTACCTTTTTCAGCATTATGCTATTGTAATTTGTATTCTCTCTGATGTAGTTGTTATTTGTACAATTTGTTGTTACTGCTTATTCAACAAAAATCTAAAAATCATCTCTCAATATAAAAATAATTTTTCTATTAAGCGAAACTCCACTTAGCATACATTTGACTATCCTTGCGATTTTTTTCTTTCAAACCAACAAAATGATCTCAAGGTCCCTATTATAAATCTATTTCTCCTTTCACACTATTACCAAAACCATTTTATCACGCCAATCATTGAAATATAGCTATCTACAGATTTAGGAAGAATTAGGAGTTATGAAAATAGGTGAAGCTGGAGAAAATTAGCGACCTTTCTTGCCAGTGCTTTGCTTAACTAAATCAACCATTCCAAGTCCACATAAATATAAAAGAGGTTCTTAAGATTCTGAAGCAAAAGGAAAAGAAAGAAAAGCAGTGGGACAAAGATATTAGATCATAGCAGAAATAAAGAACCACGAAAAAGACAGTTGCCTCTACTGTATTGAAATTAAACTTGTTACATATATTGTTAGTAAGAACTTTAGCTCTTTTCTATAGACAAAAACGAAAAGGCAGTTTTTCCTTTTTAATAGAAACTTCCTTAAGTTTATTTCTATGTAAGCTTCACCTCTCTAGGATTTATCAAAATACAAAAACAGAATAAGAATCATCTGGATAATAATACCTTGCTAAGTATCTACATACATATTTTGTCATACAAAGACAATATCTAATGATAGAGCTGTACAAGACTCGTAGAACCAAAGTCAAACAAAAATTGGCTGAGCCATTCGTCGTCAGAGTGATACCAAAAGACATTTATCCCTACATAAAGGAAAAAAGAACAGAAATAGGAGAGTGAAATAAATCCATTAAATGTTGAAGTAGCACCATACAAAGGCCTTATTTGATACAGATAAAATAGGACAAGAAGTAGTCAGGGGTAGTATTAATTCAAGTGGTCAGTGAACAAATTAATAATTGATAAGTCACTTGTGAATATCAAGCCATCAATATATAATTAAAATATGATTTTGATCATTTATCTTTGTATATAATATAGGTTTATTGTTATTCTTATTGAAGCTATTTTATAACACGTTAAAATCAATTCTATTGTTACTCTTATTGAATCATATGCTAGTATTTTTCGTTGCTAATTTAATGAAGTTTTACTCTGAAAGTGTGAGCATGTCCTTCCTAATTGATGAAGGTATTACTTGTGGATAACTTTCTTATCTTGAGACGGCATGAAAAAGGTATCAAGAAGGCGATGCTTGTTAGAGTCAATATTTTTGTATCATCTCATGATAAACTTGCTATAATACTCATTATTTTTCTACTTTCATTCCATGCTTCTTCTTCTATGAGTTGCACATCTGCACTAATTAAAAAATTTCTAGTTCTTATGAAGTTCTTATTATACAATTTGTAAGATTTTGATTCATCACTATATCAAGCAAAAATATTTTTGCGATCAATTTTTATCCAATTTTATTCACTTCAAGTGCATGTGCATATACTACACATCTGAAAAATCTAAAAAGAAAAGTGCTATGCTTTCTTCTACTCCATGTTGCTTCTTGAAATTATTCTCAACACTTTCATTTGGATAGTTATGCTTTATGTAGACTTGCACATGCTACAACCTTTTATCAATACTCTATGATTGTTCTAATCTTTCTCTTTAACATGCCATTTTTCTAAGATGCGTAGCTAATAGTAAATTTATTGTGTATTTTATAATCCTTGCAAAATCTTAAGAAACCATTTAAAATACATTCAACACCTTTACTTGCTCCTAGAGTTTTGATATACTATCCACATTGCTTCTCAACTAGATATTTAAGTTGTTACAAAATCTCAAATATATCGTGCTTAATTTTTAGTAATACCCCATGTTTTCTATTATAGTTGTCAATGAATGTTAGAAATTAAAAACATCCACCAACTGATGATATTTTCATTGGTCCATGCACAAATTAGAGTTAACAATATCCAATGGTACCTTAAATTGATTTACAACTTAAGAATGATTCTAGATGCTACTTTCTCAAGATACATCTTACAAATGCTTGATTTTTTAATGAGTAGTAGGCTTTTTAACATTTCCTTTTGAGTAGAAAATTTTAACCTTCAAAATTCATGCATTCAAATTTTAAGTGTCAAAGCTAATTCTCCTCTTGTATTTCAAATTGACAAGTTATTTGAGTGATATCTTTTTATGATAACTGTGGGAATTTTTAAGTATCTCTAAAAGATGTTCTAACATTTTTTTTAGTTTTATCCATGGACTCACTAAGGAGTGAGCTTGAGAAAATTCCACTTTCAAATATGGTTTCAACCTTCAAAAACAAATATTCTAGTGTTCATCATTCAAATTTTTTTATAAAAGGGTTTGTTATAAATTGGTCTATAATTACATATTCTTCATTTTGTAAAATACCCTATACCCTATCTAAAAGGTTTTCCAATTCTCATCAAATTATTCTTTAATCCAAGAATAAAGCATACAAATGAAATAAAGATATTCTTCCCCTACTTAATTATAATATTAATATTCATTTTTATCGTGATTAACACCTTATTAACATTTCCCAAACTAACATCTGATTCTACAAATGTATCCAAACTAGAAAATATTCTTGAATTCTCTATTGTGTGATTTCTACAACATCACTTTGGGTAGCTTGTAGATTCAGGCCATGGGTGGAGTTCCATCTACCCTATATCCCTATGTTGGTCTACTAAATTCATCCATAATGGTAAAATATTCAAAACAAAAGGTGTTTTTCAGCCCTACCAATACTATCAATAGCCTAAATTAGGTCATGAAAATATTTCTTTTACATCTTATTATATACACAATCTCATACCTTCTACTTCAGGATAACCACATACACCATTATAACCCTCTATTGATGATGGTGTACCTTCTACTTCTAATTCATCCTAGTAATGATTAGGATTCCTTAAATACTTCACCCCTTCTTGCCTTGGTACATATAAGGTTGAGTGTTCTCACTTCAATAACCCTCTATGGAACATGGATTGATATTTTCATGATAAAACACATCTTTACATTATCAATCATGCTACTACTTCTCCAACATGTGGCTATTAATCTCATTTTGACAAGGGTAGTGATATGGATCCTCATTCTCTTTTTGACTTGGAGACACATAATGGGACTATGTCCATAATGATGTCTAAATATGGATACAATCGAAATGATCTTGAGGACATGGAATAAGGATTTAAGGTACATGTGAAACCTATATTGCATCTTCTTGTGAGTTTAGGTTGCTATGTTTTTCCTTTATCTACATCAACTCATAGATTATGTTCAGGAATTGCACCTTTCTATTTCACCTTGATATACTTCTTCTCTTTCTCCTACACGAGCATATCTTGCATATTCTCTTAAAATCTTTGTTTACCACTCTTCCTTCTTTCAAACACAATAAATTTCCTAATACATCAAATCAACACTTATTGTACATATCATCAAATTTTAATACATTCCACCAATTAATTTCAAGCCTTAAGAATAAAAACAAACATTATTTTGATATATGAAAAATTAATAGAAAATAAAACCTCAAACAATTTACAACTATCATATAATATAACTTTATTATTAAACAATAAAAAATAATAATTTATACAATAATATAACCTTCAAATATGACAACTAATAAATACTAATATTTAAGTTCTTATAAGTTTAACATAATGTTTAACGAGTTAAGAAAGTTAAGAATTCTAACTAATATTAATACTAACTTGTTACGATTTTTATTTATTTTTATTACTATACTTTGTTTTTATAATAAGTTGTTCCCTGAAAGCATTAATATTTAGAAACTACTAGAAATTTCTACTAATCACAATGATCATTGACAAGGGCTTGGAGGGACCTCTCATATTGTTCCACATCACCTTCTGATTTGCCTTCCAATATCCGAACAATTTGAGCCATGCTCGGTCATTCATTCTCATCCATTTGAATGCACAGAAAGCTCACCACAGCTGCTCTTCTCACCTCTTCAATATCTGCCTTGTTTGCAATCCTTTCATCCACAATGTCGATTGTGTTTCCCTTGTTAATTTGAGTTGCTTCCCAAGTCGGAAAGTAGTGCTGAGAGTCCTGGATGCTCAAGTCACTATTTTGTTGCCCTGAGATCAGTTCGAGCAGGGTCATGCCAAAACTGCATACATCCACCTTCACTGTTATTGGCAAGCCATAAAGCCACTCGGGAGCTAAATACCCTCTTGTTTCCTTGTTTGTTGTTAGCACTTTGCTGAAATCTCTGCCAACAAGCTTTGCTAGCTCAAAATCAGCCACTTTTGGAGAGAAATCAGCATCCAGGAGAATGTTTTCTGGCTTGATATTGCAATGGATGATGCAATCTCTGCATTCTTTATGGAGATAATTTAGCACCTCTTACAGTGCCCAAAGCGATTCCAAATCTGGTTCCCAGTCTAACACCTTGTCTTCTTCTTTGGACTTGTGGGACAAGAAAGAGTTGAGGGACCCATTTTGCATGCACTCATAAACAAGCATTCTTTGAGATCCGTCCATGCAGAATCCTCGGAGCCTCACCAAATTTGTAAGCAAAGCCATGGTGCGGAAACACTCTCCTAATGTCAATTCACAGAGGATGTAAGAAACAATATCTATCTACTTCCTAAATTGCAGAATCTCGAGATGACTTAAACAAAAGATTAGAGAACATATAAAAAACATGCACATATACACAGAGATTTTTACCATGGGAAACCCTTTCGGGAAAAAACCCACACACCAAAAAGCCGAGCGTCTCCCTTATATTACAATAAAGAAAGTTACATACAATTGACAATGAAATTTTTGCATAGGCTCAGATTGTATTACAATCAACCCAAATTACTTTCACACTCATTTCCTAATGAAACTTGTAGCAGTTTATACACACTGCAATCCATTATGAAACCTGGTGCTTTAACTGTCACTACACAAAAAATGGTTGCTAACAGCCTTGTCACTCATCGGCCCATCTAGCGGTCATCAAACTATGTACGAACACCACCATACGATGGATGCTACACCACGGTCATCATACGCCATTTCAATCACCGTACGAATCAGCATTGGCAACTACCAGAACCACCATATGGGTCAGGATTGGCAACTACCAGAACTACCGTATGCGTCAGCATTGGCAACTACCAGAATCATAGAATCACCGTACATGTCAGCATTGGCAACTACCATACGGGTTAAATCAATACGTATGAGGCAACAACTGTACGGTATGTAAGAGACAACAACCGTACGATACATATAGGTCCGTGCGTACTTCAACAATCTCCCACTTGCCAAGGTACATACTGATATCCGTGGAGTTACTCAACAAGACTAACAAGAGTCAGGAGCTTTAAGCCCCATGGAGCTCACACACCATTTAAATTTAACTGTGCTCACCGGATTTGTCAATGCATCTGCAACATTCTCCTCAGTGCCAACCTTTTCTAGCTTCACCTTCCTATCTTCAACCATGTCACGTACAAAGTGATATTGCACATCAATGTGTTTTGTTCTGGCATGGTAAGTAGGATTCTTTGCCAAACAAATTGCACTTTGGCTATCACATAAGATAGTGATTTGCCCTACATCAAAACCAACATCAGAACATAAGTGCTTAAGCCAAACATCTTCTTAACATGCACGAGTAGATGCCATGTAATCCGCATCAATTGTAGATAACGCAGTTACTCTGCCGTTTGCTCATCCAACTAATGGCACCACCATTCACCGTGAACACATATCCACTGGTGGATCTTCTTCTGTCAACGTCCCCTGCCCAATCAGCATCTACATAACCTTGAATGGTAACAGATTTACTTGATCTAGTTGAGTTACCTTGATAGAACAAAGTGTACTTTGTCATACCCTTCAAATATTTAAGCACTCTTTTCACGACATCCCAATGTAGCTTGCCCAGATTTGCCATAAACCGACTTAATACTCCCACTGCTTGGGCAATTTCTAGTCTTGTACTAACCATTGCATACATGAGGCTGCCAACAGCACTCGCATAAGGTACTCGCTTCATGTCTTCAACCTCATCTAGAGACTTTGGACTGTCATTAATTGACAACTTTGTTCCCTATAAAACTGGAATTACTTGCTTCTTGCAATCAGTCACATTGAACCGCTTAAGAATATTGGTAATATATTTGCTCTGGCTGAGCCAAAGTTTCCTACTAGCCCTGTCTCTCCTGATTTCCATCACCAGAATAAATTTAGCAACCCCCAAATCTTTCATCTCAAATTTCAAGGACAACTGTGATTTTAAATCAAAGACCATTCTTTTATTATTCCTATAAACAACATATCATCTACATATAGTGCAATAATAAATATTTGATCATCTTCAATTTTATAGTACACACAATGATCTAATTTAGACCTCATAAAACCCAAAGATAAGACATATGAATCATACTTCTGATACCACATTCTGGGTGATTGTTTCAAACCATAAAGAGACTTCTTAAGCTTACAAACCAAGTGTTCTTTACCTTTCTCCACAAAATACTCCGACTGGGACATATATACCTTTTCAATGAGAGGGTTCCACAATTTGTATCCCTTCACACCAATGTCGTAACCAATGAAGATGCATTTCACTGCTTTGTTATCCAATTTTGACCTTCTCACATCAAATACATGAGCATATGCTTCACAACCGAAGACACACAAATTTCTCAATGAGGGCTTCTTACCAGACCATGCTTCCATAGGCATTTTGTCTACTAGTGCTAGAGTAGGAGAACGATTCAACAAGTAACACGCTGTAGCCATTGCTTCAGCCCAAAAATTTTGATCCAGACCAACATTGCTCAACATGCTTCTTGCTCTCTCCATCAAAGATCGATTCAACCTTTCAGCTACTCCATTTTGTTGCGGAGTATAAGGCGTAGTCTTATGCCTCTTAATTCCATGATCTACACAAAATTAATCAAAATCTGCATTGCAAAACTCACCACCGTTATCCATTCTTAAACATTTAATCTTTCTCCTAGTCTGATTTTCTACAAGGCTTTTAAATTCCTTAAACCGACTGAACATTTCTGATTTACTCTTCAAAAAATAAATGAATGCTCTTCTTGAATAATCATCTATGAACGACTCATAATATCTTGATTTGGATAAAGAAGGAACATCCATAGGACCAAATACACCAGAGTGAACATAGTCCAGCAAACTAGAAGACTTTTGAGGACTAGAATAAAACTAAACACGACTTTGCTTTCCATATATGCAATGTTTGCAGAAATCGAACTCAAGATTACAATCAATTAGCCCCTCAACCAGGTTTTTATTCTTCAAGGTTTTTAAACCTTTCTCGCCAATATGCCCAAGTCTATAATGCCAAAGTATTCCATTGAATTCACATCATGTGTTTCCATAGCAACTTGATTGGACTTTACCGAGACACTATTACAACACACGAGTTTGGCATCTAACCTATACAGTGTTCCAATGCATTCACCCTTAGCTAAAACAATAGAACCCCTAGTCATCTTACAACCATCATGCACAAAAGTTACCTGAACTCCAACATCATTTAGTTTGTTGACCGAGAGTAAGTTCCGAGCCGAACCAGGTATATGAAGTACGCCATCAATTCCCTTTACTCTACCATCGGGGAACTGAATTCTGACTCTTCCCCTTCCAACGATCTCCAGTGTGGAATCACTTGCTAGAAACACCTTTCCTCCATCATACGGTTCATACTTTGAGAGCCACTCTTTATGAGATGTCATGTGGAATGATGCTCCCGAATCGACTAGCCATACATCATCAGATATAGGCACTGCCAAGGCTGCTACAAAGGCATCAACATCACTCTGAGAAGATTCAGTGTCAGAAGTACACTTCTTCTTCTTCTTTTTCTCCTCTTTGCAATCCTTCCGGATATGACCTTTCTGACAGCAATTCCAATACTTTGCCTTGGACTTCTTTCCAAGAGTAGAGGATCTCTCCTGTGACTTTGACTTCGTGTCCTTCTTCTTGCTTTTGTCCTTAGATCTACCTCAGACAATGAGAACTTCTTTAGCCGCCTCAGAGGATTTCCTTCGCATCTCTTCTGACAAAAGTGCAGCAACGAACATCCATTTTAAATTTGGTAGTAGTACTTCCGATGGCCATCACAAGGTGATCCCATGAATCAGGCAAAGAACTCAGCAACAACATACAATGCTCCTCTTCACTAATGTACACACCAACAGAAGTTAACTGCGCAATCACCATATTGAACGCATTTAGATGATTTGCCATGGACGTTCCTCCGTCCATCTTCAGAGAGTACAACTTCTTTCTCAGGAAGAGCTTGTTTACCAAGGATTTTCCCTGATAAATGTCTCCCAACTTCTTCCACAAAGAATGTGTGGTTTTCTCTTCATGGACATTCAACAAAACAGATTCTGCAAGGCTCAATCTTATCAGCCCTCTGGCCTTTCGATCCGCTAGATACCAATCTTCCTACTTCACGCCTGGAGGCTTGTTGCCAGACATAGCGATCGACAGATCTCGGTCAACCAACATGTCTTCAACTTTAAGTTTCCACAACTCAAAGTTTGTGCCATTAAACCTTTCAATGTCTATTCTCCCTGACGTGCCAGCCATCTCAATTTCCAAACACAACTGATAACCACTTCGCAAACTCCCACTGAAAACAAATTGACACAAAAAACCAACCCTACCCAACAAGGATAACAACAACTGGCCAAGCTCTGATACCACTTCTAAGGAAAATCATGGTGCGGAAACGGTCTCCTAATGCCAATTCGCAGACGATGTAAGCAACAATATCTATCTACTTCCTAAATTGTAGAATCTCGAGATGACTTAAATAGAAGAATAGAGAACATATAAAAAACATGCACATATACATAGACATTTTTACCATGGGAAACCTTTTCGGAAAAAAACCCACACACCAAAAAGCCGAGCGTCTCCCTTGTATTACAGTAAACAAAGTTACATACAATTGACAACAAACTTTTTGCACAGGGTCAGATTGTATTGCAATCAACCCAAATTACTTCCACTCATTTCCTAATGAAACTTGTAGCAGTTTATACACACTGCAATCCGTTATGAAACCTGGTGCTTTAACTGTCACTACACAAAAAACGGTTCTTGACAACCTTGTCACCCGTCCATCCATCTGGTGGTCATCAAACTATGTACGGACACCACCATACAATGGATGCTACACCGCGGACGGACACCATTGGAATCACCGTACAGATCAGGATTGGCAACTACCAGAACCACCGTACGGGTCAGGATTGGCAACCACCAGAACCACCGTACGCATCAGCATTGGCAACTCAATACGTATGAGGCAACAACCGTACGGTATGTAGAGGCAACAATCGTATGGTACGTACGGGTCTGTGCGTATTTCAACAAAATTCACATGAGGTATGTTTCCAGTCTAACTGCTTTTCTGCTTGTACGAAACCCTCTAATTTTTTCACTGCTACAAGCGATTTGTCTAACAGAGTTCCTTTGAAGACAGAGCCAAATGCTCCCTTTCCCAACTTAAGGGTGAAATTCTTGTTCGCAACTTTGAGCTCTTTGTAACTGAATGCTCTGAGCGATGTTGAAGTGTCATCCTTCACGAATTTTTCAACCAGTCTTCTGTGCCTGCGCTGAATAGACCATGCAAGAATGAAGAGAGCACTCAAAAGAGCAAGGCCGAAAGAAATTGAAACAGAGAGTGCAACTACTCTGTTGCTGCCTCTTCCTGCGTGCGCTGACAACTGTGACGCATCAGAAGCAGCCAATCGAATGAAGAAGGGCTTGCATATTTAACAGATCTCCAAATGACAATTTACAAACAACAGGATTAGAATTAGAGACAGCAAAGACCGTGCAGGAGCAATTATTGAGGCAAGCAGTTTTACATCCTAGTAGTGTCGATTGTTGACTGTATTGAACAGCTTCTTCATCAGACAAAGACTTATCACTGACTTGGAGGAAACCATCTGTGGTGCAGTTTAATGGAGTACGCCGAACACAACCGCTTGACCACCACTCCTGAGAAGTCCATGTAGTAGCGTTTCTTGGGTGGAAGCCTTGGACACAGCTGCATGACTGAATGTTTTCTTCGATGAGGCAGCCTCCATAAGCCCCACATATACCATACACACCGCATATTGATTGTGGTTGAAACCAAACAAGGCTTCAGCTGTTATTATTAACCCAAAAGTAAACTGATAACTCGCCGTTGGAGTTGAGAACTTCCCTCACCATGATCGGACCAGCTTTGGGTGTAAGGCCGCTGCCCATATGTGTAATACATTCTTGTGGGAGAAAACACTACTAATTCCTCCGTAAAAAGAGGATCAGATTTAGCCCCGGGCAAAGTGGAGAAGTAGCTGCCAATCCATTCACCCGTACTGTAAAATGAAACACCATTTTTATACTGCAGTAAAAAGTTATTCTTTCCTGGGGAAGATTCATTTGAAGAAAGAAGGGCCTAGGCGCTGGATCGACCGAACTCTTCCAAGAGTTTAGTTTCAAGCCCTTCCAAAACTTCATCGTAGGCAAAAACGTATCTGTGGGATATGCATAAAGGTCTCCGACAGAATCTAAGAAATGTTTTGGGCACTCAAAACAACAAAATTACCAGTATCGAGTATGGAAGCAGTGGATGCCTGTGTTTGCTGAGTATTATTGCTCGACCAGATGGCTTTTCCTTGCAAATCAGAGAGAGTGAGATAACCAGTTGAAGAGAGCATATAAACGCCGGGCATGTCTCTGACGGGAGTCTCCCTGTTAGTGTTGATAAGTGATGTTGCTCTAGCATGCAGCTCCATGCAACTCCAGTTTGGACATGAAGCTATCCATTCATCACCATGCATAAGTTATTTTTAGTTAATAGTTTTTTTGTTTATTCATGCAAATAAAGCATGTACTCTAGCATGCATGAATCCTTAGGACTATTTTTAGTTTTTCTTTTTGCATGAGTTTGTTTTTAGTAAATAAAGCATGTTGTGCATGCACTTATTGTATTCTTAATTTAGGGAATAGTTTGCTTTTTTTAGTTTGAGAGCCTTAGTAGCTTTCCATGCAAAGCTAGGAATATATTTAGAACTTCAGTTATTATTTATTCTTCTAGACTGCAAATTCTTTATATATACAGCCTCTATGTAATTTTTTAATTAAGCTTCAATAAAGATATTGGTGTTTTCTTCTTTTTGCTATTATTGTTTGCTAATCAGTTGGTTCAAAGAGGATAGGTCAGGTTCAAAATTCTACAAGTGGTATCAGAGCAGGTAAAATTGTTTTGGGTTAAAGTTTTATTGTTGGAATTTCGTCAAAGTTAATCATGTCGAATTCTAACCATATGCCCGTTCTAGAATTTGATGGGAATGATTATGATTATTGGTGCATTAAGATGCTGACCTTTTTGATTGGAAAAGATTTGTGGGAGATTATTGAATCAGGTTATGAAGAGCCAACTGATTGGAATGCCCTTACAGCCAATGAAAGAACAGTAAGAAAGGAAGCAAGGAAAAAGAATGCTCAAGCTTTGTTTCACATTTAGATAGCTCTTGATAAGAGCTTATTTCCAAGAATATCAGGAGCAACAACTGCCAAAGATGCCTGGAAGACTCTACAAGAAGCTTACTAGGGTAGTGATCAAGTTAAAGTGGTCAAGCTTCAGACATTGAAGAGAGAGTTTGAGAATTTGAAGATGCAAGAAGCTGAAAGTATAAGTGATTATTGTGTCAGAGTCAAAGATGTAGTCAATAAAATGGCTACACTTGGAGAAATTGTAAGCAATGAAGTTTTGATTAAAAAGGTGTTGAGATCTTTGACACCCAGATGGAATCATGTAGCAATAATCATAGAAGAAAGCAAGGATTTGACAAAACTACAGTTTGATCAACTGGTTGGATCCCTGATGTCTCATGAAGAAAGATTGAAAGATTCTTTTGAAGGTGTAGAGAAAGCATTTTCCTCTAAATTGCTAATCACAAAAAATGAAGATGCAAGCAGCAGTAGTGCCAAAATCAATCAAGGCCAAGGTAAAGGGCAAAGCCAAAATTCTTCAAGAGGTAGAGGAAGAGGTGGCTCAAGAGGAAGTGGTGGTTTCAGAGGAAGAGGTAGAGGCAGATTTGATAAGAGAAATGTTCAATGTTACCATTGTAATAGGTATGGCCACTTTGAAAGAGAATGCAGATTGAAAGAAGGTAAAAGTGCTAACTATGCTCAAGAAAGTAGTGACAATCCTCCTGATCACTTATTCTTATCTTATGCCAAGGGTGAAAATACTAGTAAAGATGTTTGGTACCTAGATTCTGGATGCTCTAACCATATGACAGGGAATGAGAAGTTGTTCTCAACAAAGGATGGAAGTTTCAAATCCAAGATCCAGCTTGGTGATGATAAATCATTGGAGGTTGCTGCCAAAGGAGCTATGGAGGTCCAAACAAAAGAAGGTATAAAGAGTATTCATGATATTTATTATACTCCACAATTGAAGCACAATTTGTTAAGTGTTGGGAAGCTATGTGAGAAAAATTATAAAGTAGTCTTTGAGAATAAGACTTGTACTATCTATGATAAGAATAAGGATAATAGGGTGATCACTGTTGTTCCTATGACAAGAAATAGGATGTTCCCCTTGAGGTTTAGTGAACATAACAACAGTTTGGCAAATATGGCTTATGAGGATTCAAGTTGGTTATGGCATCTCAGGTATGGGCATTTAAATTTTCATAGTTTGAAGTTTCTAACCTCACATGCATTAGTTTCTGGTTTGCCCAAGGTTGAGGAACACAAGGAGGTTTGTGAAGGCTGTGCTAAAGGAAAGCATGCAAGAGAAAAGTTTCCAAAGGGCAATGCATGGAGGGCTCATCACCCACTTCAGCTTGTTCATTCAGATATATGTGGTCCAATGCAGACTAAGAGTTTGGGTAAGTCATCATATTTCATCACTTTTATTGATGATTACTCACGAAATTGTTGGGTATATTTTTTGAAGGCCAAAGATGAAGCCTTGGATACATTCAAGAAGTTTAAAGCCCTTGTGGAAAATGAGAAAGGGTGCAAGATCAAATGTTTAAGGACTGATCGTGGAGGAGAATTTTTCTCAAAGGCTTTCCAAAGTTATTGTGATTTTAATGGCATCAAGAGGCAACTTACTACTGCATACACACCTCAACAGAATGGAGTAGCTGAAAGGAAGAATCATACTGTGGTTGAAATGGCAAGGTGCATATTACAAACCAAGGGATTGAGCAATTCTTATTGGGGAGATGGAGTTGCTATAGTGGTGTACATCCTCAACCGTAGCCCCACCAGTACACTAGAAAAGATGACTCCTTATGAAGCTTGGTATGGTAAAAGGCCTAATGTTAATCATTTCAAAGTTTTTGGTTGTTTGGCTTATGTGCATGTACCGGATCAGAATAGACAGAAGTTAGATGCAAAGAGTGAGTCATGTATTTTTATTGGGTATAGTGAGAAAAGCAAGGCTTATAGATTGTATAATCCCCTCACTAACAAGCTTATTGTCTCAAGAGATGTGATTTTTTATGAAGGGGGAGTTTATGGTCATAAAAAAGGCCATGTTGAGAAGCCAAAATCTATTTTGAATGATGATATAATTGCTGATATTGATCATGAGCAGCCAATTAATGTTTCTATATCTAGTGGTTTAACTCCACTAAGCAACCCTTCATCAAGTTCTTTAGTACCAAGTTCAAGTCCAGCTTCTTCTCCAAGTTCTACAAGGAAAGTAAGGAGATTGAGTGATATCTACCAGAGGAGTGGAAATCAAGTACATGAAGAAAACCCAGTAGGTGAAACAGTGAATTTTGCTTTATAAGCCAAGGCTGATTTTGAACCATCATGTTTTGAAGATGCATGTACTAATGAGGTTTGGGTGAAAGCCATGGAAGAAGAGATGGATTCCATTCATAGGAATGACACTTGGGAGTTAACAGAACTTCCACATAACAAAAAAAGGATTGGCACCAAATGGGTCTACAAGACCAAATTTAACAGTGATGGGAGTGTTGAAAGACACAAGGCAAGATTAGTTGCTAAAGGCTTCACACAGAAATATGAAATTGACTATGAAGAGACATTTGCACCAGTAGCAAGACAAGAGACCATACGAATGCTGATTTCATTAGCAGCTCAGAAGAAGTAGAGCATACATCATATGGATGTGAAAAGTGCCTTCTTGAATGGGTACTTAGAAGAGGAAGTATATGTGGAGCAGCCACAAGGTTTTGAAGTGGAAGGAAAAGATAATTATGTCTACAACTTGAAGAAGGCTTTGTATGGCCTCAAGCAAGCACCAAGAGCGTGGTATGCCAGGATTGATGGATACTTTCAGGAGAATGGCTTCCAGAGAAGTAAGAGTGATCCTACCCTATACTACAAACAAGAAGGTACTGATATTCTCATCATAAGTTTGCATGTTGATGATCTTTTGTATATGGGTAGTAGTTCTAAGATGAAAGATGAATTCAAAGCTTCTATGATGAAAGAATTTGAGATGAAAGATCTTGGTCTAATGAAATATTTTCTAGGAATGGAGGTTTATCAAAGTAAGGATGAGATTTTCATTTGTCAAACAAAGTATGCACATGATATGCTGAAGAAATTTAATATGACTGATTGTAACCCTGCCTCCACTCCAAGTGCTCATGGAGATTTGTTATGTAGAGATGATGGTGGTGATTTAGTTGATGAGACAACTTACAGAAGTATTATGGGGAGCTTGATGTTTGTAACCCACACGAGGCCAGATATTGCTTATTCAGTTTCACTTGTTTCAAGGTATATGACAAATCCATCTGAAATACATATGAAGGCAGCCAAGAAGGTTTTGAGGTATGTGAAAGGGAATTCAAGTTTTCGTATTCATTACTACTCTTCTGAAAAGTTCAATCTTGTAGGCTTTAGTGATTCAGATTGGGGAGGTAGTATGGATGACCGTAAATCTACATCTGGAAATTGTTTTTCTTTTGGTTATGGTTTGATTACCTGGAGCTCAAAAAAATAAAGTATTGTTGCCCTCTCATCTAAAGAAGCAGAGTATGTTGCAATTATCTCAGCAGGTACACAAGCCCTTTGTGTTAGAAAAGTTTTGGAAGAAATTGGAGAAAAATAAATTCAGCCTACAGTAATTTATTGTGACAATGTGAGTGCCATCAAGTTAGCTAAGAATCCGGTTCATCACAGTAGAACAAAGTATTTTGATTTGAAATATCACTTCATACGAGATTTGGTGCAAAAGAAGGATGTCGAATTGAAGCACATCAACACCCAGGATCAACTAGCAGATATATTCACCAAAGCGGTTGTGAAAGCTTAGTTTATAGCACTACGAGATAAGATTGTCAGCCCTCTCAGCATCAAGGGGGAGTATGTTGATAAGTGATGCTGCTCTAGCATGCAGCTCTATGCAACTCCAGTTTGGACATGAAGCTATCCATTCATCACCATGCATAAGCTATTTTTAGTTAATAGTTTTTTTGTTTATTCATGCAAATAAAGCATGTACTCCAGCATGCATGAATCCTTAGGACTATTTTTAGTTTTACTTTTTGCATGAGTTTGTTTTTAGTAAATAAAGCATGTTGTGCATGCACTTATTGTATTCTTAATTTAGGGAGTAGTTTGCTTTTTTTAGTTTGTGAGCCTTAGTAACTTTCCATGCAAAGCTAGGAATATATTTAGAACTGCAGTTATTATTTATTTTTCTAGACTGCAAATTCTTTATATATACAGCCTCTATGTAATTTTTTAATTAAGCTTCAATAAAGATATTGGTGTTTTCTTCTTTTTGCTGTTATTGTTTGCTAATCAGTTGGTTCAAAGAGGATAGGTCAGGTTCAAAATTCTACAGTTAGCCACCCAAACGATGTTCTTGTTAGGGATCTGGGCCATTTATTGGTTCCATTGGGACTGAAAAATCCCATTTCAAAAGTGCCATTCTTTGAAGTTGTGGTCTACTTTTCCCTCAGAGAAGCACCCAAAGAAAGGGTGTCTCGAGCAGCAACTAATAAATGGCAACTACGATGAAGAATAAGCAAAGCAAGAGCTAAAATGAAACGTTTCAAGCAGTTGAACGCTGAACGATCCATTTTCTTTCGCCTATGATTTCTTTCTCTAAGGTAAATACAGATGCATGGCGATGAAAGAAACATATATGCAGATTTTTAATAGATCAGCCAATTCTGGATTCAGTTCACCAAACCATACTACTTTATTGATCTGACCATCAAAATGTGACACCACCTTAAAGAACACCCGTGCTTGGTAATAAAGTATATTTCGACCATATCAATTTTCACTAGAACTCTTTAAATAAAGATGGCACAACGAATGAATAGAGAACGCAGTGCAAAGTGGCTAATCAAATTTATAATTTTATACTGGAGTTGTTGAGAACCTGAATAAAGTATAGTCCAAGCTTTGTAATTTGATCCACTATTGTATTTTACAGTTTTAGATTGACTCGACATTTTAAATTATAATTAGCTTTCTCCGTTTGAGAGAAAATATGATATTATTTTAATTTAATTTATTGTTTAGAAATTTTGATTGTATATTACATTGACATACACTTAAAATTATTATTAGATCGTAAAATCTTATTATAGAAAATTTTATAGTACATTTTCAAATTAACTTGTTATATTTTTATATATGACACTTTAAATTATTATTAGATTGTAAAAAATTATTGTAGAAAAATATAATATTTATTGAGTAGGTAAATGATGGTAATAGGATTGCAACCTTTATTTTATAAAACTTAATCAAAAGTTACATTGAATTTTACATTTCAAATGAATAGTTTCCAAAAGTCCACACATCCATTCTAAATAGGTGCTAGTAGACAAAAACCCCTTGTTATACTATTTACCTTTTATCAGCATGCTATCAACCTAGGTAATTTATACATAATAAAAAGTATGGACTAGTGAAAGCAAATTGTGACTTGAGACTTGATTCACCTTCTTTATTAAAGCTATTTTAAGTGAGAAACCTAACCTATGAGATACCTTCTATGACAACTAGAACCATTGCTTGTTTGAGAAACTTTAAGCCAAGTGATGCCTTCTTTCTCCTTCAAATCTCATTATGTGGGAGACCAATGATAATGCAATACCTTACAATGCCTACTCACCACTCTATTATTTACTAGTGAATTTCCATCCATTGATAGAATTTTTAAATTGTAGATGTAATTTCCCTACCACTCAAGTTTTTCTTTCTATATAAAAGATTAAAATGATCAATATTAAAAAAAGTTCTTAAAGATATGAAATGAATTGTATGAATAGATATACAACTTCTATGTTACTTTTTGCTAGATGAAGAATAATTCTATTTTCTATCTATTAACAAAAGGCTTGATTATTGAACAACTCGTACACTAATAGAAGAATGTTGAATTGAATTTATAATGATGCGAACTCTCCCCATATTGGAAATGTCAAAGTGTAATATGACTTTTGGTTTTTTCCTCCAAGTAAAGGAATCTAGTATGAATACTGATTCAAGGGTGGAAATCTAATATATCTTCAACTATCCACAAATAGAGAATGAATAGATATGAAGGATCCATCTAAGTATATATTTGTATATGATCTAGTGAATTTAGGTAATCTAAAATCTAATATATCTTCAATTGTCCACAAATAGACCCTCGCTTAGTTGCCAATACATATGAAGGGTCTGCCTAAGTATATATTCATATATGAAGGGTCTGTTTAGTTCTAATCTAGTTTGCATATGAAAGAGACAAAATGCCTCTGTCTAATCACTTTTCCTGATTGAATACCTTATAACTATACGATGATTTGTTGACGCCTTTCCTGAATATAATCTTTATGCTTGTGCGTCCCTAGCCTTGCAATTTGTGGGGCATATACCACACTTACTTGGTTAGTCGAGGGCTCCCAACAGAACTTTTTGATCTGAGTCTAATATTTAAATTAATAAATCTTCCCTATCCATTAGAGAAGTTCACCTATTCCCTTTCTATATTCATGGAAAGGATATGTTGTTAAAGGCAATGTGTTTTCATTGTGATGGTTGCCTCCAGTAATCACATCCCTTGTAAGGAATGGATTGCTCAATCTTAATCCATTTAAACTAAGTGTTAGTTTATTTTCTTCTTGTTTAATCGAAACTTGTCCTTGATCACTCCTTGGTTATAAGGAATTGCCTACTTCTAGGCAGAGTCAATTAATTAAGATAATAGATTATTAATGTTTTAGTATCTTTTCTTGTGACTTATTTTATCATTTAGTGGCCTTTGGTTTTTATGCTTCTTTGTTAAGCAATAGGGTAAAAATATAAAATTGTGTCATGTTTCATGCCAACTTATCAGCATAAGTGAATTTAAGTATTTACAACTAAAATTTAATTTTAGTCAAACATATGGTTTATATAGACTCATTATAGCTAGGTTATATATGGGCCACAACTTATCCAATTAGAAGTGTCTACTAAATGTATATTTTATATCACTTTGGGTCTAATCTTGTTGTTACACTCCACATTCAGTGGGTGATCCACCTCATGTGGAATATTATATTGTTTCTCCTACCTACCCACACCTATTTCCTACCTACCATTGTTTCTTATTGAGCCACATGTCATGTTTGTGTGCTCACATATCCATATAGCCTTGCCTATATAAGCAGGCTCATATTCATTGTACTCCTACTTTTATAAATAATATTTTTTTTAAATGTAAAAATACCCTTGTATAGATCTAAAAACGAATGTTCCAAAATATATCTTTGGATATTTTAATTATTTTTTATTTTTTATATTTTCTTTTTATTGAAAGTAGGTCATCACCATTAAAATATAAGATCAATTATCTTGTCAAGGAAAAATACTAAAATTTTGAAAAAAATATGATGCAGTAGAGAAAAGTATCTATGTCAAGATGATATAATTCTTTTTTAATTTGGATAAATAATGAAGAAAAAAGGTGGCACTAAATGGAAAGAGTTATATTTTAGTACATGTAGCTTTTCAAATTTAATGAATAATACATATTTATAAAAAATAGTTAAAAATATATCCATGCACTAAAGTTTCAAGTTATCAATATACATAAAAAAATTAAAAAAAGAAAGGTAGAATTTACTAAATAAAGTGTGGCACCTTATGTAACTTCAATTTCAACATTTTATCAGCAACTAAATTATAGTGTTTTCTTTTAAAAAAACTATATTCAAATAATTTTTATTTTAATTTTTAATTACAAACATAAAATACACAAAAAAATATAAATTTTATTAGTTTACACCATTTCAAAATTGAAAACATATATTTCACTTTCTATTGATTCAATTTACAAAGTTGAGTCAGCATTGGCCATTTTCTTTATTAAAGTGTGGCACAAATTTGTATGTTTACCCGATAGGGTTATTACATCCACTTTCTATAAATTGCTTGCCCACAAGAAATATTAGTCCTTCATGTTGATACCAAGATCCCAATTAAGTCTTTAAAATTCTCTAACACATATTCCTTTCTTCATGCGGATGTGAAGGAACTCATTAGATTTGTCAAACTCTATCATTCTATGAAAGATTATTGCTAAGCAATTTGTCTACCATAGTAATTTCTAGGTCCCAAGTTTTATGGTCATCTTCAATCTTATCACATGATTCTAGAATGGATTGTTTATCCATCTTGAAAATTAAATTATCATAGATCATATTAGCTTCAACATCAAACAATGGATTACTAACAAGTTGAAAGTTGTCCTTGTTTACAAAACCAAACCTATCTTTTTCCAAACTTTCATTATATGAATTCTTTGAACATTTATTTAACCCACAAGTCCCATCAGTGTTGTCCAACTCCTTAATCTCATCATTTCTTCCTTTGTCTTTTGGTTCCTTGAAGTTTTTAGTTACTACATCTTGATTTTCTTCTTGTGGGATCTTATGATCATCTATCAAATTATCCTTTTCTTGCTTATATAAATCTAGGGCCTTATGACATTTAGCTACCAATATATTATCACTTACTATATTTGATACCTCATCCTCCAAGGCCTTCAATGAAATTTGTTGAGATCTTTGACTAGGTGAGTGTGGGTGCAAAACTTTTGATGCTATATTTAAATCAGAATTCTTAGTTTGGAAACTCATCTCTTGATTATCTAAGTGTCCATGCCTTTTCTTGATTTTCTAAAAGTTATCTCTTACTTGAGAAGCTATCATCTTGGCATGGTTAGCTTTCTCATTCCACCATTCATATAGTTGTAAAGTCGTTTCCACATATTCAACACTATCCATTAGTTTTCCTGGTTCTTTTCTTTTCATTGATTCATCAAATATTTTTCTCATTTACATGTCTCTATCATCTTCTAAGTTTTGTGATTGTTTGACTCTTTTCTTTTTATTATGTTGTCTATGACCCATGCCTATCTTATTCACTCTTTCAATGTCATGTTTATTTGTTTTTTATCTCAAAGTGACTAGAGTTACATCACACAATGCATCTTCTGATTCACTTTCATTTGAATATTAGTCATCACATCCATAACTATTGACTTATTAGTGGATAACATGCACTAATAAATAAATGATGAAGAAGAATGATTTACATCCTAATCTCTAAGTAGCTTCAAATAATTTTATTTATGAATCTATATTCAATTCCTTCTATGTTATCCTCAATGCATGATCCTTGAGATGGAGTAAGAGCATCAACAATCTCAAGTTTGAAAGGAATTTCACATACATTATTCTTCATAGGGTCATTTTGGTATTCAAACCAAAAACCTCCTTTATCATTGAAATGAAATAAGTTATCACCTACAAGAAATCTATGAAGCATTTATCATTTTTATCTCCCTCTTCATGTATCAACTCTACATTAATGGTGCTCTCATAATCCTCATGAATAAAAGTATCCATGTTTCATAGGTGATTGAAGAAGAATGTGAAGGTTTAAGTGTTTCCTTATTTTAAGAAATATTTGAAACCCTCTACTTGAATCTATTGAAATGCTTGCTTGAGATTATGGGCAGTTGTAAGCTCATTATTAGCATCCTCTTTAATTGTGATGTTTGGATAGATGATTGTGTGATCTCTCAATTCCTCTTTTCCAATCTTATCTTTAGCAATTTTTAGTTCTTCTGTGCTGTGTAAGTCATTCTTACTACTGGCATGATCTCTTGGGCTAGAATACCCTTCTTAATTTTTCTTTGTTCTTCCTTTTAGGTCAGCACTTAACTTACCCCATTCAGCTAAATTTCCATTACTCCTATTAAAAATGTTTATTTCAATTTCAACATTTTTTTCTCAATCATCTTCATCTTCTACACTTTTACACCTAATTTGAAACTAATTTTGAAGTTTCCTCGACAAGCTAGCAAGACCACCAATTCCCTGATACCATTGTAATGTCCCTTATAGAACCACTTAATTTTTTCCTTCTATATAAAAATTAAAATGTCCAATATTGTAAAAAGTGCTTAAAGATTTGAATTGAATTGTATAAATGGATATACAAATGTTGCCTTTAGTTAGATTAAAAGTAATTCTAATACAATTTGAGTTTATTAACAAGAGGCTTTATTAGTGAACTTGTACATTAATAGTAGAATGTTGAAGAGAATTAATAATGATGCCTACTTTCCCTAGAATATAAATGACAAAGTCTAATATGGATTTTGGAGCTTTTCTCGAAGTAAGGAAACCTAATATTATGATGCAGTCAAGGTAGGGAGATCCAATGAAGGACATCCCTGCGTTGCAGCCTAACACAAACACCATGAAAGATATACTGGTAACCGGTAACACAACACAAATAAAGAAGAAAAAACAGTCGGTAACACTATAGAATACACAACCGGTAAACAGTATGAATAACTCTTCTAACAGTTTGAATAATTACATATGCCACATCCTGGACCACAACCCAAGATTACAAAAAATTCTTACAACTTAGATCTATGATCCACAAATCATCCTCTCAACAAATCATCAACTGGTAACAACTTCCTCTATTCTGCATTGATCCAGACCTTAGCCCTATCGGCTTCAGTCCTACCGGGCCATAATCCAACCAATATCTAGATCTTCACTCGATCTCTAACCTCTGTCATCTATCTTCCATTTTCTATCATCTATCCCTAAAATGAATCACTAAACTTTCCCTTTATATCATTCGCAAATAATAAAAAAAAATTCAAGTCGGCCTAAGACCAACAGTTCATGATGAAACATGTAAACAATAAGATGTCGGCTCAAATCACCAAGAACATCACAAAAAGAATTAAAAATCATGCGGTCTTCCAGGAACATCAGACAAGGTACAAGAAACATAACTCAATGATCCACAAGTCACGAAAATCAACCGCAACCCGATTCAACTTTGCTCAACACTCTGTAAGACTAACCAAGAAGAACACATCAACACCGGAATCAAATCCAAATGCCATGAATCTTGAACATTGTAAAGACAATGAACTCAAGGTGATAAATCCAAATCCATAATGCTAAACTCTCAAACATAAAGAAATATTACGGTCTCCAAGCAATTTCACAGTTGACTACTCCAACTGGTATGAACTGGTCTAGTACTCCTACATCATATGAATACTAATTAGAGGGTGGAAATATGATATATCTTCAACTGTCCATGAATAGACCCTCTCTTAATTGTCAATATAATGGAATAGATATGAAGGATCCTCCCAAGTATATCTTCATATATGATCTAGTGAATTTATATTCTATATGAAATAATAGAACCCATATGCAATCCTCATTTTTAAATTAACTTCTTAATATCATTCATTTGAATAGGTTTGATCCTTTTTCAATATGAAAGAGACAAGATGCCTCTATTTGATCAATTTTCTAGATTGAGTACCTTATAATCATGCGATAATTTCTTCATGCCTTTCTTGATTATAATCATTATGCTTGTGTATCCCTAGCCTTGCAAGTGGTAGCTTATATACCACCCTTACTTTGCAGACCAAGGGCTCCTAGCGCACTTTCTGGTGTGAGTAATATTTAAATTAATAAATCTTCTCTAACCATTGGAGAAGTCCACCCATTCCCTTTCTATATTCATCAAATGGATATGTTTTTAAAGGTAGGGTATGTACAGGATCATGGTGGGCCAAAACAGGCCCTTAAGTGGTAATGCAATTTCAAAAAATTAGAGTTATGCAACTTGACATAAAAATTTGAATAAGTTATGAACATTATTTTAAAAATATGTAAGAAGAGAATCTGTAGAAACTAAATGTATTTTCTAAGATACTAGTTGTTTTTTAAAAAATAAAATTATTTGATGAAAATTTAAAATTTCAATGCAATGGTACTCAAATTTCAAGAAAAAGATAAGAAGTAGGTGTATGTCTGACCACCCTAATCACAATCAAATCATAATATTTTTTTATAATATTTATAATATAAGTAGTAGACTCATGTCTCAATGTGACACATGTTTTTTTTGTAATTTTTTATTAAGTAAATAATTAATTATGATTTTTTTACAACTTTTTAGAAATTCAAAAACTCTTAAGTCTGACCACCTTAACTTGGTCAAAACTTTATGAAATTCAATTTTTTTAAATTTTTCCTATAGTAGATGAAGCATAGAATGTGATGCATGTTTCAGATTCAAAAAATGTGATACCATTTGAAAGTTATGGGTGTTTTCAATCAACCTATCAATCAGGACTTTAGTCAAAATTCAATTAGAAAATAACTAATAATTATTTATTAAATTCAAAATAAGACAAACCTTATATTGTTGGAAAGATGAGAACGTCCTTAAAAAGCCCTTTTCATTTTATCAATTTTGGCTCTAAAAAAAGTTGTCAACCACCAGTGTGAAGCCTAGAAAATCATAGAATACACAAAAACACATTTTTCTGTTGACTTTCCAGGCTTGTCCTTTCTAAGCCAAATACCAAAGAATTCCCAAGCCAAATTTCAAACTTTGAAATTTATGTCAGAGAAATTGGAATTCCGATTATATGGGATATTCGATTTTAATAAGTTATGATATTAATATATTAATACAATATTAATATATTAATATACAATATATTAATATGTTAATATACACTATATATAATATATCAATATATTTATTATTATTATATTAATATACAATATATTAATATATTGAATATATATTAATATAAAATTTATAAATGTATATATTAAAATATATTATTAATATTTCTGTTAGTGGTCATATAGTGTTGTTAGGGGTCATATAGTATTCTGAGGGGTCACATGGTGGCGTTAGGTATCATATGTGGTCATAAGGGGCAACACGTGTTACAATAGCATATGACCCCTTAGGACACCATATGGACATCATATGGTCCTAAAGGGTCACGTCGTGCACTAGGATGTTAAAAGGGGTCATATGGTGTCCCAAGGGGTCATAGGACACCATATGACCTCTTAAAACACCATACGACTCCTAACAACATCGTATGGTGTTCTAAGGGGTCATAGGACACTATATGAGCTCTCAAAACACCATACGACTCATAACAACATCATATGGTGTCAAAAGGGGTCATAGAACACCATATGACCCCTTAGGACACAATATGATCCCTAACAACACCTTAGGGGACATAGGACACCATATGACCACTAATGAAACCATATGGTGTCCTAAGGGGTCATATGTTGTCCTAAGGGGTAATAGGACATCATATGACCCATTAGGACACAAAATGACCCCTAACGACACCATATGTTAGGGGTCATATGGTGTCCTAAGACCCCTTAGGACACCATATGACTCCCAACAACACCATATGGTGTCCTAAGGGGTCATAGAACACCATATTACCCCTAAGGACACCATATGACCCCTTAGGACACCATATGACCCCCAATGACACCATATGATGTCCTAAGGGGTCATGTCATGTACTAGGATGTTAAAAAGGGTCATATGGTGTCCTAAGGGGTCATTTGGTTTCCTAAGGTGGAAAGATGAACCATTATTATAATATAAAAAGAACTACCAATACTGGTTACAAAAATAATTTTAGATCACCCCTTGAGAGCGAGCATGAGGTTCAAGGATGAAAATAATAAACCAATATGCTCCCCTTCTCTCCCTCCCTGAGCCCTTTCCTACCCCCCCTCCCCTCTCTCTCTGTGTGTCTCTCTCCCCCTCCCCATTCCTCTGAACCCTCACTCACTCTCCCTCTTTCTCTCCCTCTCTCCTTATTTGTCTCCTTAACCCCTCTCTCTCTCCCCACCCCCCCTCCAATCTCTCTCTCTCCCTCTCCCCTTCTGTATCTCTTTGTATCTCTCTCTCTCTCTCTCTCTCTCTCTCTCTCTCTCTCCCCTTCATCCTCTCTCTCTCCTCCCTCTCTCTCTCTCTCTCTCTCTCTCTCTCTCTCTCTCTCTCTCTCTCTCTCTCCGTCCACCCCTCTCTCTCTCCCTTTCTCCTTCTCCCCCCACTCTATCTCCCTTTCTCCTTTCCCCCCCCATCTCTCTCTCTCCCTCTCTCTCTCACTATTTGTCTCTCCATCTCCCTCAAGTATCTCTCTCACTTTTTTTTATATGTAAACAAATCAAATATCAAATATAATTAGATATCCAATTTGTTTGCATTATGGTGCCAACATTGAAAAAATGGGTGCCAACAAGAATTTTTTGTAGCTCTAGGAAAAATATGAATAACAATTAGATATCCAATTTAATTAGATATTTGATTTTTGCACCAGACAAAAATATGCTTGTGGGTCATTTTGTGCATTCCAACATCCCACACATTCATGTTGTAGGTGACAATCACGGGATTTCGGATAGATAGTGAAAAATTTTTGTTTTTGAGAGATTCTTGGAGACATTTTTTCATTGTCAATCATTTAGCAACATGTTTGTGGAGGTATAATGGGGAGCAACACTCGTCAGAAGTATAAATGCAAAAGAAACCTTTCAAGGGATGACACCGGTAGGGTATGGCACTAAGCATTTGACTGAGTGGGGGGGGTAAAACAAGAGCATGTCTAAGGTAAGAATGCCTAACCGGATGTGTTGGGACTGACGGTTCACACACATGACAATCAGAACAAGAAATTCTCTCTATGGCAACTTTTCATTGAATGAAACTAATGATTTTTTCGTCAACTGAAAAAATGCTGACCTATGAAAAAACTGCTCCAAATCTTGAAAATCTGAGAGAAACTATTGTGGAATCCCTCACATTGCCTTGTAGGTTCAATTGGATCATTCATAGGTGCCATGGTTTTTGAGATACGATGTCAAATTTTGATAATTTTTCGCACTTTGGGCACTCAAGGGATGACGTTAGTAGGGTATGGCCCTGAGCGTTTGACCGAGTAAGGGATGACGTGTTGGAACTGATGGTTTATGGTCACGATGATCAAAACAAAAAATTAGCCCCATGGCAACTTTTCATTGAATGAAACTAATGATTTTTTTGCTAACTAAAAAAATGCTGCCCTAAGAAAACCTCTTTGAATCTTGAAAATCCCAAATAGGATTTTGTAGACAACCCTCACTAACCTTATAGGTTCAAATGGATCATTCACAAGTGTCACAGATCCCGAGATACAACCTATCAAAGTTCTTTAATTTTTTGCACTTGGCACTCAAGGGACGACGTCGGCAGGGTATGGCCTTGAGCATTCAACCAAATGGGAGGATAAGACAAGAGCATTCCTAGGGTAAGAATGGCTAATTGGACATGCTAGGATTGATGGTTCACACTCATAATGAGCAGAACGAGAAATTCTCTCTGTGACAACTTTTAATTGAATGAAACTGATGAGTTTTTCATCAACTGAGAAACGCTTCCCTACAAAAACCACTCCGGATCTTTAAAATATGACACTAGATATTGTCGGCAACCCTCTTGTGACCTTATAGGTTCAAATGGATCATTCACAGGTGCCACAACTTTTGAGATATGGCTTGTCAAATTTTGCCAATTTTTTGAACTTAGGCCGCTCAAGGGACAACATCGGTAGGGTATGGACCTAAGCGTTCGACCGAGTAGGGGGGTAGAATAAGACCATGCCTAGGGTAAGAATTCCTAACCGGACATGTTAGAACTGATGGTTCATGGTCACTATGAGTAGAATGAGAAATTAGCCCCGTGGCAACATTTCATTGAATGAAACTAATGGTTTTTTTGCCAACTGATAAAATGTTGCCCTAATAAAACCACTCTAAATCTAGAAAATGCGAGATAGGATTTTGTAGGCAACCGTCACACAACCCTGTAGATTCAAATGGATAATTCACAAGTGTTGCAGATTCTTATATACAACCTGTCAAAGTTTGACAATTTTTCGCACTTAGGGCGCTCAAGGGACGACTTCAGTAGGGTACAACCCTGAGCATTTGACCGAGTGGGGGGGTAAAGAAAGAGTATGCGTAGGGTAAGAATACCTAACTTGACATGTTGGGACTGATAGTTCACACCCACGACGAGTAGAATTAGAAATTTGCTCCGTGGCAACTTTTCATTGAATGAAACTGACAATTTTTTTGCCAACTGAAAAAATGTGGCCTTGCAAAAACCGCTCTGAATCTTAAAAATATGAGATAGCCTATTATAAGCATCCCTCACATGACCCTATAGGTTCAAACAGATCATTTGCAGGTGACACAATTTCCAAGATATGACCTATCAAATTTTGATAATGTTTTGCACTTAGGGTGCTCAAGGGACGACGGTGGTAGGGTATGGCCCTGGATGTTTGACCGAGTGGAGGGGTAAAATAGGAGCATGCCTAGGGTAAGAATTACTAACCAAATGTGTTGGAACTGGTGGTTCGTGGGCATGACAAGTAGAAGAAGAAATTAGCCCCATGGCAACTTTTCATTGAATGAAATTGATTTTTTTTTTGCAAAGTGAAAAAAAATTGCCCTAAGAAAATAGCTCTGAAACTTGAAAAATATGAGATAGGTTTTTGTAGGAAGCCCTCATGCAACCCTGTAATATTAAATGGATCATTTGTAGGTGTCGTGGATTTTAAGATACAATTTGTCAAAGTTTGATAATTTTTCGCACTTAGGGCGCTCAAGGGACGGTGTCGGGAGGGTATGGCCCTGATAATTCGACTAACTGGGGGGGTAAGACAAGACCATGCCTAAGCTAGGAATGCCCAACTAGATGTGCAAGGATCAATGGTTGATTCCCATGATGAGAAAAACAAGACATTCGCTCAGTGACACCTTTTCATTGAATGAAACTAGCAATTTTTTTGTCAACTGAAAAAATGTTGCCCTACGAAAACCGCTCCGAATCTTGAAAATCCAAGATAGGCTATTGTAGGAAGCCCACACATGACCCTGTAGGTTCAAAAATATCATTCAAAGGTGCCATGGTTTCTGAGATATGCTACTTTTTATTTGTCATTACTACGTATCCATGTTATCATTATTACCAATACCAATATGGTCATTAAATTTGGTGAAATTTCCAAAGGCAACCAAATTTAACACTTACGAAATTTAGATGAAACAAATTATATACAATCTCAAGGTTATACAAACAACATTGTATTGTTAATTAATTAACCATTATTAATTATTTGATTAAAGACTAAAGTTTAAAATAATGACGACATGCACATGAGGAACAAGTTATTTCGAATCTCAACTTCTATATATATATATATCAAAATGTCGAATAATTACAAGTGTATGTCCATATACAAAAATGGCATAAATGCCAAGTCAAACAAAATATATGTCAATATATGTAAATGTATGTCCATATACAAAATATACATGCCAACTAGACATGTAAGTATCCCAAAATGATCTATAACATCCTAAACTACTGATGGATCATCAAAATTGGTCCTCTTTGTTGCATTGCTCATTTGTAAAGGATCCTACACAAGAAAAATGAAACCACAATTAATATTAGTTATATTATATATTTCACATTCGAAAAGTTAGTATAAAAGTCAATATATACATTGAACTATAATTGAACTCTAAAATTGAATTCTTCTTTACCTCATCTCCATGTTTTCTCTTTATCTTTGGAGGAGTCTTGACATATGCCTTCGGTAGAGAAGGTATGTCATCAAGATTTTCATACACAATCTACATATGTTCACAAACATAACATTGATACAAGTTAGCATATAATTGTTGCTGATAGGAATGAATTATATCTAATAAACAAAAAATAAAATAAACACATGCATACCTGAGGCATCTCTTCTTCTTCTTCAAATATAGTGGGTGTACTCGACAAGGATGTGAAGACAACAATTTTTGTACATAAAGATGACAAGTATGCAAAACTATTAATCTATGTAGACATGCATAATCATTATAAGTTATTTTAACTCTTAATTCAATCATGTTTGCGTTCAATTACCTTTCCCTTGTCTCTGACTGGACTACTAGAAACTGAATTGTGTGACAGCTCACTCATGCTACTTGTGTCCTATAAGAGTAAAATAAGATAAACATGCAAGTTACTATATAATCTAATTAATGCCAATATAAATGACGAGCATGTATGTACAATAAAAATGTAAACAACTAGGTGCAATAATATATGTATTGTATAGTTGTCAAGGCCAAATGAAATGGCCATCAAGGTGCCATCATGGACCTATGTCAACTCCTCCTTTTTCATCAACTATTAAATAGAGCATTTATATAAACATTAGTACTTAATACTATCTAGATTATAAATATTCATTTAAAATAAAATGCACTATGAAAATACAACTCTTACCACTAGATCGTTAGTGTATGATGAAAGTACCTCATCGGCTCTAGCATGCGAGGACTCTCCAAGGTATCCTCTAGTCCCCTAAATGACTAGGTACAATAATATATGTACCGTATAGCTATCAAGGCCAAATGAAATGGCCATTAAGGTGCCATCATGGACCTATGTCAACTCCTCCTTTTTCATCAACTGTTAAATAGATCATGTATATAAATATTAATACTTAATACTATCTATATTATAAACATTCATTTAAAATAAAATGCACTATGAAAATAAAACTCTTACCATTAGATCGTTAGTGTATGATGAGGGTAACTCATTGCCTCTAGCATGCGAGGACTCTCCAGGGTATCCCCTGGTATCCATGTTCTACAACATGATAACACTATAAATATTCAAAAATATTCTTATTATGTTCAAGCTAAATCCTATCCCTTCTTTAACAGGTTGAGGTATTATAAACATATCCTTAAAAAACACCTTTATCTATAAAATGACATGATGGGGTTTGAACTCATTTATTTTGAGAGGAAAGGATCGTGTGTTCTTAGAAAAGTTAGTAGGGGAATTTTTGAAATTTTTAATAAGTTATGGAAGAAAGGAAGAATAATCTTGACAAAGTAGGCCTATGCTTCTTACTATCATTTTTATTGCTATTTCACTTTGGAGGATTATGTGTAGATGAGAAACATTAATACTATGTCCTAAAACAATCATTCTTTATTATGAACAACTAAGCATTAAGGTGTAGAATATTTACAAGGACACATGATTATAATGGAGACAATAACAATGAGTGAGTACAAGTCTATTTTCCATAGGACATCATACATAGTAAATAGTTATAATCAAACAATGATTGTGCATGATTTAATATCTTTCTCTAGTCATACTAATTCAATAAATACACATTTTCATATTTCAGTATGAAGAAAAATGCATTTCTCTGCATCATTGTTTTTCCATTTCTCATTTCATATTTCTTAATAATTAAAAATTAGATCAATTAGAAAATCAAATAGTTCTTCCAAATAAATTAAAATAAAACTCCAAAGAATTTACAAGTATCATAAAATATTATTTCATTAATGCTATGAGGTTTCCACAATCCATGTTGTATTCTTTTGAATTTTTCTCGATTGAATTATGTGTATTTTTTTCCTCAACGTTTCGATTCTTTTTCATCCTGATGATGAATCACGGAGTGTGATTCAAAACGTTGAGGAAAAAAATACACACAATTGAATCCAAAAAAATTCGAAAGAATATTATTTCATTATTAACAATTAAGATATTACAATTTTCGAAAAAGATAACTTTCAAAAATTAATTATAACTATTATCTTTAGTAACTACTTATTATACATGTTTTATAATAGCAAGTTCCTTGAAAACATTAATAATTAGATAACTTACTAAAATTTCTAGTAAACACAATGATCATCGATGAGCGCTTGCAAGCACCTCTCATATTTTTCCATGTTACCTTCTGATTTGCCTTCCAATATCTGGACAACTTGAGCCATGGTTGGTCTCCCATTCTCATCCTCTTGAATACACAGAATGCTTACCACAACTGCTCTTATCACCTCTTCAACATCCACCCCGTCTGTAATTCTTTCATCCACAATGCCGATGGTGTTCCCCTTGAGAATTTGAGTTGCTGCCCATGTCGGAAAGTACCGCTGAGATTCTTGCACGCTCAAATCACTATTTCGTCGGCCTGAGATTATTTCGAGGAGGGTCATGCCGAAGCTGTATACATCCACCTTCACTGTTATTGGCACACCGGTCAGCCACTCGGGAGCCAAATATCCTATCGTTCCTCTTGTTGTTGTCAGCACTCTGCTGAAATCTCTGCCAACAAGCTTTGCCAGTCCGAAATCAGCCACTTTTGGAGAGAAATCTGCGTCTAGAAGAATATTTTCTGGTTTGATATCGCAATGGATGATGCGATCTCTGCATTCTTCATGGAGATAAAGTAATCCCCTTGCAGTGCCCAAAGCGATTCCATATCTGGTATTCCAATCCAGTACCTTGTCTTCTTCTTTGGATTTGCTGGACAAGAAAGAGTTGAGAGACCCGTTTTCCATGTACTCATAAACAAGCATTCTTGTAGACCCTTCCACGCAGAATCCACGGAGCTTCACCAAATTCACATGATGTATGTTTCCAATGGTGCTTATTTCCGCACGGAATTGCTTTTCTGCTTGTGCGGAACCCTCTAATTTTTTCACGGCTACAAGGGTTTTGTCCAGCAGAGTTGCTTTGAAGACACAGCCAAATGCCCCCTTTCCCAACTTATGGACGAAATTTTTGGTCGCAACTTTGAGCTCTTTGTAGGTGAATGTTCTAAGCGATGTTGATGCGTAGTCCTTCACAAATTTCTCAAGCATTTTTCGGCGCCTGCGGTGAATAAAGCATGCACCAATGAACAGACTACTCAAAACAGCTGCGCCCAGAGGAATTGAAATGGAGAGTGCAACTGCTCTGCTGCTGCTTCTTCCCGCGTGGGCTGACAACTGTAACACATCAGAAGCAGCCAATCGAATGAACAAGAGCTGGCTGTCAGAAGGGGCCTTAGTCCGCATGCTTAAAAGATCGCCAAACCACAATTTACAAGTTATATGTGAATTTGAAACAGTAAAAGCAAAAGCCGTGCAGGAGCAATTGTTGAGACAAGCAGTCTTGCATCCTAGTAGAGTCGAGTCTGACATAATTTGGAAAGGCTCTTTATCAGATAGAGACTTATCAGTAACTTGGAGGAAACCATCCGTGGTGCCACTGCCATTGATGGCAGCGCAGTTTAATGGTGTACGCCGAACACAACCGCTAGACCACCATTCCTGAGAACTCCAGGCAGCAGCGTTTCTTGGGTGGAAGCCTTCCATACATCTGCATGACTCAATATTTTCTTGGGTGAAACATACTCCGTACGGCCCGCATACACCATACACGCCACAGCTTGATTGGGGTTGATACCAAACCGGGCTCCAGCTATTATTATCAGTACAAGTGTAGATTAATAGCTCGCCGTTCCATTTGAGAACATGTCTCATCATCATCGTACTAGCCAGAAATTGGGGTCCAAGCTTATATGTGTAGTACATTCTTGTGGGAGAAAACACCTCGAATTCCAGCTTCAAACCGGAATAATATGGAATCCCTGGCAAATTGGTAAAGTAGCTACCAGTCCATTCTCCCGTACTGTAATATGGAACAATATTTTTGTACTGCAGTTGAAGGTCAGTTTTTCCTGGGGATGGATTCATTTGTTGAAAGAAGGGCCCAGGCGCTGGATCCACTGAACTTTTCCATGATTTTAGTTTCAAGCCCTTCCAAAACTTCATCGTAGGCAAACGTGTATCTGTGGGATCTCCAAAGCTCTCCCATACAATCTCAGAAGTGTTTTGGGCGCCAAAAAGAACAAAATTACCAGTGTCGAGTATGGAAGCCCTGGATCCCTTTGTATGCTGGGTATTATTACTTGACTTTTCCTTGCGAGTCAGAGACAGTGAGATAACCAGTTGAAGAGAGCGTAAAAACGCCGGGCATGTCGCTGATGGGAGTCTCTCTGTTAGCCACCCAAATGATAGTCTTCTCAGAGATGTAGGCATACCAAATGCCAACATACCAGTTGTTGGTTCTGTTGGGACTAAAAAATCCCAATTCAAAAGTGCCATTCTTTGAAATGATGGTCTGCTTTTCCCTCAGGGAAGCCCCCAACGAAAGGGTGTCTCCAGCAGCAACAAATAAATGACAACTGCACTGGAGAATAAGCAAAGTAAGAGCTAGAATGAAACGTTTCAAGCACTTGAATGCTAAACGATCCATTTTCTTTCGGCTATTATTTCTCTATCTTAACTACAGACACCTTGCAGTGGAAGAAATGTCTATCTGGCTAATTCTAAGATATTAACTTGGACCCCAACTTCTGGCTAGTACGAATCCCATTTATCAGAATCCCATTTTATTGACTTGAACAATTACCCATGTTTTGCCGGTAGGAGATATATGGTATGAGGTTTGAACAGGGAAGTTCTCTCAGGCTTAAAAAGTAGGCTGGCTTTTCTTTTCAGTTGTCGGTTTTAATAGACATGCATTGAACCGAAATTAAATAGGATTCTGATATCAAATCAAGGGCAAATCTGATTAAAACTTGACGATACGTTAAATTAACTCTCATCTATATTATCATCAATCACATTTAATGTACACCTTACGTGTTTGAATTAACTCTCTGCCCGTCCAAAATTTCCAAACGACATTCGTTGAATTGAAAAAGTAGCCATTTTGAATAGATGTTTCAAATTAATGATTTCCAAATGTGAAAGTGCCTAAAACACTACTTTGATAAATCTCCACAAAGATTCTTTCAACAAAGACTCCATCATGACTATCGGGCTCATCTTCACCCACGCGTATGTGTGATTTCTGCTGCTTCTTCACGTCATTATAAACTTGTTGCATCACCAAAAAAGATAGTAAAAACGGGCATATTATCAATGAAGTGGGAGAATGATGTCATTTATCCGAGTGGCAGCGTCACACAAGGGTGAAATTGGTCCAAGCCAAATAAACAGTCGAAAAGGTCAGATACATATGTGGTCACTGCATTTTAATTGGAAGAACTGTAAGCATCATTCGCTCACAATGACCTCACTCGAACATGAATATCCGCAAGTTGACAGATGATTATAGGCAAGTTGATTCTTAGCTAGAGTTTCAGAGTCAACAGTGTATTTGGAACATGAATATCCGCAAGTTGACAGATGATTATATGCAATTTGATTCTTAGCTAGAGTTTCAGAGTCAACGGTGAATTTGGACCTTTTGTTTTTTAATGACGGATCATTGTGTATTTCCAATTAAAAAAATACATTTTGATTTTAAATACTGCATTTTATGGGCTGTGGAAAGCTAATACCATCTATTGACTCTTGACTATCAAATGTATTTGACCCATTCTTCTCACCTCTCTATTGAACTCACTCCGACCCCCACCTATTTTAGATATAGACGATCCCCATTCTATTCAATTAAGGGAAGGGGGATCAAGCCCTATTTGTATTCATCATCAAGCTCTTGGTGCTGGGATAATTTATAATATGATCAAGGGTGCACTTTGATGTCTAGATAGAGATTACAGAAAAAAGGTTAAGGGAGGCTTTGCTACTTGAAATGGTCTTTAACCTTCACTTAAGGTATCAAATAATTCTTAATATTTATTGAAAATTCATCTATTCAAATAGAATTTTTATTACTATGAATTTATATTAGGTGTCAATCATGAGTGATTTTAATATAATTTATGTTTTATTTATAAATATAAAATCTTGTATAAATATGAAATGAAATTGAAAAGAACAACATTTTATATGTAAATATTAAATTGTACGATTTTATTTTTTTTGTATGCCTATCTAATATCTCTTATTTTCTATGGTAAGAATGATAAGTTTTAATATAACATTCAAATGGATATTTTTTAATTTGTGATTATTAAAAGATTAGAATGTTAGATGGATCTCATTTGTTGGAAGGTTGGTTCTTCTAACTTCAAAATTTTAGGCTATTCCTATTTACTTCTCCTTACTTCTAGTTCCTAAAATTATTATAGGTCAAATCAATTCTATAGTGAGGGATTTTAAACAAAAAGGACCTTGTGATTATTTGAAATTCCCTTTTGTAAGCTAGATTAAAATCTACGATACTAAAAAAGAAGTTTTAAAAAAATTAAATATATTAGGTCTTTTAATGAAGTGCCACTAGCCAATTTTTGGTAGAGATTTATCAAGGAATATTTTGACCATTCTAATTTAATTTATCAAAGTATATTTAATAAATATGTGGGGAATAAACTCTATTTCGAGCTTTCTAATTTGACAACTATTATTTAAATAAAACACAACCCAATAAATGAATACATAACATATTGCAAAATGAAAATCAATTATACAATTATTCTTGAGACTTAAGAGTTAAAAAGGATATTTTATTGATGGTCTTGCAAAAAATTCATGTTTTCCCTCTAGCATGAGTGAAGTGTTTTCAAGAAACCTCTTTTTTTTCAAGGAAACTTCAATCTTTAATGGCATCTTCATAGTCCTCTATGTTTGAAAATAAAGTAATTTTCCACATTATTGGCCACCATATAGTGTATGTCATCAATCTGGAAGGCTTCTCTATTTTTGGTTCATTTATATGATAAAAGGTAAAATATTGTGATGTAATCATGAATGCATGACATCTTAGCACATCCTAGAAGTATAGCTAGTATTATCTGAAAAGTTACATCATTCTATTTTTTGATAGTAATATAGCTTGGTAGACTTAGTTTGGTTCCTTTTTCTCACAAATAGGATAAAGGGAATTAATGTATGCTCAAACAAATGGCATCCTTATGTATCTCTTGATCCTTTTTTAACTACAAACTATTTTTTGTTATGGCATTGGGTGAAGAAAAGGTAGATGCAATACAAGCTATGTGAATCTACACCCTTTGGTCTTCCATATTATAGTCACATCCAATGGAATATACACCATTTTAATGCATTTTTGTTTGTCAAAAGATATCATTTCATGAGAAATCTCACACCTTAAACTTAATCATCAACACATTTGTATTCCCAGTTACTATATTCTTACTTACTCTTGTGGACTTCTCTCCTATTTCCACTTTTTATTATCCACTACTTTTTGTAGTGTTGGTCTTTCAAACTCTCTTAAATGTTTACATTTCTTACAAACACACTTCTTTACCTCCATTCCCAATATTAATGAAGTGTGTTTGTCTATCTTTATTCCTCTATCATTTGTAGAATGATACAATTTAAACTAAAAGAACCTATTTATATATTTTGTGTATGCATTTACCCCCATGTTTATATTATATTTATATCAAAGTATCTCAAAAGTAAGTTAGATGGATAAAATAAAGAAAATTTAACTTGCAATGGACTAGAAGGGGAAGAAATGTTATAAATTAGATGGAACTTGGTGAATTTTTTTTAAGAATATCAAAATCTATAGAGGCTATATTGCAACCTAAAGATTTATGAGGATGAACTTGAAATGTGAGGAATTTTTATTCTATTTTAAATTGGAGAAGTTGATTGATGTTAGGACTAGAAAAAAGGAACCAAGGGAAGAGTAGATGTATCTAAATTCAAAGGTGATTTAAAGCTATATTTGTTTATAAATTGTTCAAGACTAAGAGTGATATTCTTAGGTAGAGGAATAGAGGAAGATTACTCAAATTATGGAGCTTCTAATTTAGTTTGGACTAGTAGTTGTGTATTTGCTTCTATGTTTTAGACTTTATTCCTAAGGTTTCATTCTATTAAATAAATGTAATGAGTTTAAGAATATACAATAATTGCCTTTAAATGAAAGATATTTGAAATACAAAATAACTAAAAAAGAAATAAAGAATTTTGTTCATGCAATTTAGAATAAAAAAGGAAGAATTGTGTCCACCTATTAGATGGTCTAGTTGAAGTGTTAGGTAGTGTAGCGTGTTGGGTCTCAAATCAACAAATTGGATAGGTTCTAAGGAAATGCCAACTCCTATGATCAAAACTTCCAATTGACTTGGCCAACTTATAGAGTGAACCTATTTGGTTACTAACTCTCTCACTTTCGGCTCTGCAACACCTAGGCGGGTATACCTACTCACCAGTTGCTCCTTCAACTAATGCTTTTTATAGCAGATTTAGTGTCTTAATTATCTGATATCTCCTAGTCTTGGAATGGCATAACTTTCTTAAACAAATTGATTTCAGATGTGTGTATTGATCTATGTATCTTACAAAAGTATATATGTTACACTTTGGCTAAATTATGTACTAGAATTCCTACTCAGCTACTCCTATTACTTTTAATGTGAAAGTATGCACTGATGAGTTGTATATTATAGATGACCAGTGCCTTTCTTTTTTGTTTGGGCTACAAAGTCTTTATATTTCTTTAGGACTTATTGTGTAAACTTATGAGATAGTTTTTAAACCCACCCCCCTCTCGATGAGTCTGTTAGTTACTGTTTCTTATGACCTCTACTTCAGTGTCTATATTGTAAACCGCCTGAATGAATTTAACTCTAACCTTAAGAGACCACCCAAGGAAGAAATACAAGGAACAATTACAATTCACAAGTAAATCTTTTTGATCCAAATCTACAATATGAAACACAAAATTTTACTAGAAGAACACAAATAACCTTATCTCCTTTAGATAATATCATAAGCAACTACGTGCAGAAAAATGCAGTTATCTGCAACACATATGCAAAGGAAAAACAACTGATTATATTATATATTTGCCAAAATAGTACAATGGTAAGCCTGAGGCTATAATCTACTTATTTCTCTAATGATTTTTCCCTATTACAAAAGTTTCCCCCTTTATATGAGAGTATACATTATCACCAAGCGTTGTGGCTTTTCAACATATAACGGCTAACTAACACTTTTGTTAACAAACTGGAAGATAAACAAATTCAGCACCCCTATGTGTTTGATGTACTTGTCATCTTTTTACATCACAATATCACTGTTTAGCATCCTCATGTCATTCTCCATCAGGAATTAATCAAATAGAATGTGATTCACATCATGTGATAAGTCTTTGTCTCGATCCAACTCTGCCACTGCTCGATTCTTTACCTCAACTAACTCCTATTTCCATTGTTCTAATGATGCCAACTCACCATCATTATAAAAAGAGGGCACCCTAGGGGTATTCCCATCATCCAGACTCTGAAACTATTTCCTTTATTGATTCACAAATTCATCATGGGATTTCAAGTAAGCCTCAGCTTCAATTCTCTCACCTAGATTCATCTTTGATTTTTGCGGCAGTCAATAATCATCTTGATGAAAATATGTCTTTGGATCATTTAGTCCATCGATCCCTTTTTCTTCTATCGATGACACTTTTGTTTCGAACATTACTTCAACTAGGTATTTTCTCCCTTGATTGAAATGTTACATTTGGTCATTATTGTCACCTCCTCATCGATATACATCTGACGTCCATCGGATTTCATGTCGAAGAAACCTTGGGCTTTGGTGACTTCCTTTATCTTTCCATCGAAACACCTTTTCTATTGATTTCACTACACTCCTTCTATGAATGGGTATATTGTTTCATTGAAGCCTTTCTTTATCCTCTCTTGTCGTCTTCCACCAATAAAGTTGTATCGGTGAAATAATGCATATCAGAGACATGCCTTTTAGCCTCCTCGAAACTCATATCCTTATCGATATCTTTTATCGATGTAGCTTCCTTTTGTTTGATAGATATCATTCTTTCAATAAGAATGCTTCTTTTGGTGAGTTTCCTTCATGCTGTGCCGATGGTATTATTTCCTCAAAAGCTTTCTCCCGTCGATGAAAACGTCTTTGCTTTCTTCGATATCTTCTGTCGGTAAAATCATTGCTTTCGATGAGTCCTTTTCAAATTTCATCGGTGTTCCCTTTCCTTTGATGCCCTTTTTATATTGATGAGACATCGTTGGGTCTCATCCATATTATTTGGATTTTAGATATTTTGATAGAATGCTATCAGATTTTTTTGATAACTTATGGGTTTTTACGGTATCAATGAAAATGATGATTTCCTCCAAAGATAGATGGCTTCTAAGATTTAATTTCTCAAATCAAGATATTTTACTTAATTCAAATTTGATGCTGAAGATAGTGCATGCATGATCTTCCTCTCTGAAAAATAATGTTTTTGGTTGGTTATAACCCTCTATTCTTCACCATGGATATAGATAAAACAACAGTTTTATTATCACTTTGAGCTTAAATATATTGTTTCAAATAACTAGGTAGTTAAAGGGGGTTGTTTTAATGGAGGTGTTTAAGTGAACCCCTTGAATATTAAAAAAATGAGGTAGTGACATTCACTCGATGGTCTTGGTGGAGTGATGCAGAGCATCATGAAAATCCATAAAACATTCATTCAAGGGTAAACTTTAAACTTGAATCAAGAGACATATAAAAAGATAAATCACTCTTCTCAACTTCAAAACAATTTCAAAGGTTATATTACATCCTTAAAACCATTCATTCAATATTTCAGATCATAACATTCACCATAGCATGAGAGAACAAACTCTTTATTGCCATGGAATACCCTAGTTTAGGGTTTCATCCCTTAACAACTGTTTTCACCAAAATAATCACAAAATATTCAATTCTTAACCAAATAAAGTAAAACCAAAAGAAATAGAAAGAATATTCAGAGATCTTTCCAACACATATATCCTTTCTTCAATATTATCCCTCATGTGACCACACCAAATGCTACAACTGGGTTGTTGCTGCCTTCACCAATCTGCTTTTCACCATGAACTGTAACAAACAGTCATCCATAAAATTTTACATATTTCTCATAAAGAAAATCGCTTCGGTCAGAATTTATATCAATGCGTTACACAAGTTATCTCAAAATTTCAGCCAGATTCAACAGTTGAATCAAAAGTTATGATCATTTTTCCAAAATTGGGTAACCCTTGGCAGGGTTTTGACAATCATTGAAAAAATAAACATATCTTGCCAAATATTCCACAAAAATGCACAAGAAAGGATTCATCTGAAAGACATTTTATCAATATATCATTAAATAACATCTACATATAAAAATTACATCAAATGTGATCCTCCATGGATCTATGATAGCCATAGATTCCTTAAAACCTCATGACAGTTTGAGGGTTTGATGGATAATCTTTGTCAAATCCCCTCCAAACTGATCTCCCTTCTTGATTTCGACCAAACATGGTTTTATAAACCATTTCCAACTCCTTTCTAACTAATCCAACCACCTCATAACCAATGGATTTCATTTTATACACTTTTGTTGCACTTTTTGACAATATTGCAACTTTGCAATTTTTACAATTTTTGACATAAATGACTCGAACTCTTACATGGACACTTTTAAAACTTCAATATGGACCAAATATGATATCTTTGGACAAAATGACTCATTTAGCCTTACATATTATGATTCAATTAACTCAAATAACCTTAATATATTATGAATGACTCAAATACAATAAATTGTTCATATTATGACTTTTGACCTCCTGCTATGCTTGTGTGCTTAGGTGCCTCTGCACCATACTCCCAACCTTGAAAAGTTTCCAAGTCCCTTGGAAACGTAGGTAAAATGACCCGCAAGAAAAATTTTGAGTGAAAATTTTCACCTTTGTCTTCATCTTTATCTCTTTATGCCTCTTTATGCTGCTGCTTCCTTCTCAAACAATCTCTTTGTGACTCCTACCAATATAGTTTGTAGTGGCTGCCATCCAAGTGCTTTTACCAGCCATAAGTCCACCTCTCCATGCTGCATCACCTCACCAACAACCTCTATGCCTCACCTAGGAGTTCTCCTCTTTTCCTCTCTCCCTAGTCTTTTGGCAACCAATTGGACCTCCTTCTCAGGCCCCTTGGACCATCTCCTATGGCCCCATGACAGACCTTCATGTCTGCCTTCTTGCAGCTAGATGGACGAGCACCTTGCAACCAAAAACTCATTAGCAAAAACCAAATAACAAATCCTTCATGGCTAGGTCCTGGTGTGGATTGCCTCCTTCGGCGCTCTACCCACACACTCAGGCTCTTCTAGCTCTGATACCAATTTGATGCAGAGCATCATGAAAATCCATAAAACATTCATTCAAGGGTAAACTTTAAACTTGAATCAAGAGACATATAAAAAGATAAATCACTCTTCTCAACTTCAAAACAATTTCAAAGGTTATATTACATCCTTAAAACCATTCATTCAATATTTCAGATCATAACATTCACCATAACATGAGAGAACAAATTCTTTATTGCCATGGAATACCCTAGTTTAGGGTTTCATCCCTTAACAACTGTTTTCACCAAAATAATCACAAAATATTCAATTCTTAACCAAATAAAGTAAGACCAAAAGCAATAGAAAGAATATTCAGAAACCTTTCCAACACATATATCCTTTCTTCAATATTATCCCTCATGTGACCACAACAAATGCTACAACCGGGTTGTTGCTGCCTTCACCAATCTGCTTTTCACCATGAACTGTAACAAACAGTCATCCATAAAATTTTACATATTTCTCATAAAGAAAATCGCTTCTGTCAAAATTTATATTAATGCGTTACACAAGTTATCTCATAATTTCAGCCAGATCCAACGGTTGAATCAAAAGTTATGATCATTTTTCCAAAACTGGGTAACCCTTGGTAGGGTTTTGACAATCATTGAAAAAATAAACATATCTTGCCAAATATTCCACAAACATGCACAAGAAAGGATTCATCTGAAATATATTTTATCAATATATCATTAAATAACATCTACATATAAAAATTACATCAAATGTGATCCTCCATGGATCTATGACAGCCATAGATTCCTTAAAACCTCATGACAGTTTGAGGGTTTGATGGATAATCTTTGTCAAATCCCCTCCAAACTGATCTCCCTTCTTGATTTCGACCAAACATGGTTTTATAAACCATTTCCAACTCCTTTCTAACTAATCCAACCACCTCATAACCAATGGATTTCATTTTATACACTTTTGTTGCACTTTTTGACAATATTGCAACTTTGCAATTTTTACAATTTTTGACATATATGACTCGAACTCTTACATGGACACTTTTAAAACTTCAATATGGACCAAATATGATATCTTTGGACAAAATGACTCATTTAGCCTTACATATTATGATTCAATTGACTCAAATAACCTTAATATATTATGAATGACTCAAATACAATAAATTGTTCATATTATGACTTTTGACCTCCTGCTATGCTTGTGTGCTTAGGTGCCTTTGCACCATGGAGGGACCTTTGTTCAAATAGGGAGGTTCGAACAAAGGGTCCCTAGTCTATGGAGAGATTCTAAAGTGCCTTTACTTGAATAGGTGGTTGCAAAATGTTCTTTCTGAAACTCAATTTTTGGTTTGTGGGTGAAATTGTAATCCACTATTGTAATGCAAGGTAATGCATCTCTAGGAGAAGTAGGTCTGATATCATTCTTAAACCAAGTTATCTTCATGAGGGAAGGAATTTTAGGAGAAGGATCAACATCATCCTTCAAACCTTCCTCCTTGAGAGGGAGATTGTGGAAAGATGTTTTAATAATCTCTTGCACCAAAATGTCCTCATTATGGAGATGATCTTGGGGAGAGGGACCATCACAAGTGTAACACGAAACATCTGCCAAAGCATGTGTCACAAGTTGCAAAGAACTTCCTACACTATATTTTTCCAATTTTAAAACATTTAACAATAATTTTAAGAACTTAAAAGTGAAACATAAGATATGTATAAGGGTTCCTAAGATATGAAATGTAAAACATACGAATTTTTTCATATCTTTTAAGAAAGTGAATATGAAACATAGGACATATTTCAAAACTTTTAAGAAATCAAATGCAAAACATAAGAAATCTTGCAAAATATTTAAGATTGTGAATAAGAAATATAGAGAAGAGAAACATCCTTGAAGATTTTTTTAAGTATGATTTAAGTGCATAGGAGATATCTTTGTACACATAAATACAACCCAATGAAAATTAGAACAGATGCAAGCTAAGATATGTCAGGTTCACCAAAATGTAATGTATGAAATTAGGAGTTCAAAAGTTTAGCTATGCAAACTAGGAATTAGTCCTATTTCACACAAATTACATGGCCAAATGGGGCAACGAAAAGGACATGACATAGCTAAATGAATTGTGATGGTTCTTTAAGGGAATGCTCTTTGGAAACACTTGGTTTGTTTTTGCATACAATATATTAAGGGTAATTCATGGGACATTGTGCATTGGAATGATAAGACTCATTAGGCTCTATTCTTCAAGATAAAATGCTTATCCCTTTTCAATAGTATTTGGAACTATTTATATCTAATTTCATTCAAGATATATTGTTCAATTAGTCTCTCTACCATGGCCTCAATTTTGACACATACTCTATTTGGTAGAACTGAATGATGCAACTAAAATGTAAATTCTTGTTCAAAAAGATATCCAAGTGTTTTGAGACATGTGAGATGTTATAAACTTTGAATTAGAAATCATGACAACAACTTTCTTGCTCTATTTTAATCTCTCATTCAAACTTAAATTGTCAATCCTTAAACTCCAACATCTTATCCATCCCTATCTTTAAATCTTACTTCCACTTGTTCTTCCAATTTTTCCAAAGATTGGTTTAATGGATACAACAATTTATCGTTTCCTTTAAAGCTGTCTATGAGCAACTCCTAAACTTAAGATAACTAAATAGACCAAAATCAACCTCTTTATTTAATCCAAAACTGATTCACTAGACCAACTAACTTTATGGAAACTTCTCCTAAACTTAAGCTAACTAAATAGACCAAAATCAGCCTCTTTATTTAATCCAAAAGTGATTCACTAGCCCAACTCACTTCATGAAAACTTCTCCATGCTAAACTTCCTATTTGCTACAGGGTGAACTCACAATAATGGTTTCCACTTTTTTGCCACTTTTGACACTGAGATGAACATTTTTAAAATAATCTTCAACTTCCGAGAACTATAACTTTTAAACTATTTAAAATTTGAAGATGATGTAAATTAGTGATTTGTAGAATTTTGTCTCTAGATTCTATATATAGTTTTTTCAAATTTTATTGAAGTATTTTTTTTAAATTTTTCCATTTCCTTCTAAAATTAGTTTTTTGCAACAAACTACATTTTTTAAGAGTGATGTGCCTCCCAAAATACATAACTTTTTTTTTCTGTAAATGATAAAAATTCAATTCTTTCAAATACTGGTTTGTAACATCAATATCCAGGGCTTGCAGTTGGTTTGATAGCGATATGTTGAATATTTTTCATTTTATTAAGTTTTGAAATCCAACTAGTCATAGTTCAAACATAGGTTTAAGTTTGAACACACAACTTGTTCTATATATATCAAAATTCAATTTATTTTTTTTCTTAGAAAGAAGACATCAATACCTGGGGCATAGATATTTTTCAGAATTTTTTTGAATTAGTTTCCTATTTTTCCCAATGCGTTGAACAAAGAAGTTCATGTTCGGTGAAAAACCAATATTCCATAAAATTAAAAAGACAAGAACATAATGAGTTCACAATGTAATAAAATTATACTCGTTGGAAAGCTTGCTCTAAGTACTACCATCTAATATTTTTGGTTTATCAAGATTATTTCATTTGTGCCTTGAACCAGAGATCCGAAGTCAAAAATTCCTCAGAACTCTGAAAATTTTTGGGAGAAACCTCTAACAAGAGGGTTCGAATGAACACGGGTTCGAGCGAAGGGGGTGGGTTCGAGCGGACCCCTCTTCACTCGAACCCACATGCTAAATTATGATGCGCACATTTAAGTAACAACCGGGTTCGAATGAACCCGACCTTTTCTAACTGTCAGCATTCGTTCGAACCTTGACTGACTAGAAAAAAAAAAATTGTACATTTAAGTAGAGTCGTATAAATATACATAATTTTTTCATTTTTTAACACACAAATGATTAAAACAATTCGCATTTTTGGATGAAAGAAGGCATTTGAAAATTATTTTGAGGGTAATAATTTGAAGATATTTGAAGGTTTTTTTAAAAGCATGGGGAACAAGAAGAGAAGGCAAAATAAGACTTCAAGGAATTATTCTCCCAAAATGGAACAAAGATATAGAGAATAAAGAAGACAAAGGTATCATGATTCAAGTATGTATTTTATTTTTATTTCTATTTAATTTTAGATGTATTACGTACCAAAAATAGTGTTTATTTGTTCGTATTAATTAGTTAAATATTTTTTTATCTAATATTTTAATGAAAATTAATTTAAAAAATATTAATTTAATTAATTTAATATATATAATAATTCTATCTTAATTAATTCTAAATTATGTTATTTTTATTAAATTAATTGGAAATAGTAGGATTAAAAATAATCTCATTTTAAATGGAAACCATAATTAATTTGAAATAATATGTGTATTTGCCAAATTCCATTAACTTGCTTGTTGTGTATTTGACTTTTTCTCCTATATAATTAAGTCCATTTATAATAGATCATGGTTTTAATTTAAAATTTAGAACCTATTATGACTTAATAGGTCTTATCATGACTTAATAACATGATCACATATGCAATTTAAATATTTCACATTATATACTTGAGTCTATGCCTTAAGAGGTCTATATTTATGATATATTAGGGACTATTATGTACAAGTGATAAATTAATGACCTATTATTGCATAATTTAGGTCCTAATATCACATACATAATAGGTCCTAATATTTGCATAATATCTAGGTCTTAAGGGGAGTCAAGTATAATGTAAAATGTTTTTGCGTATGTGGTCTTGTATTAAGTCATAAAAATAATAAGACCTATTATGTCATAATTTAGGTTCTAACTTATATCATATTTAAGACATGTACTTAGTTTCATGTGATAGGTCCTTTAATATCACATAATATATATGTCTTAAGGGGAGTCAATTATATTAATGTGAAATATTTTTGCATACTTGGTCATATTAATTAATAATAAGGCCTATTATGTGATATTAGGAAGTTTATTATTTGAAAAGTAAACTCAGAGAGCTATCTTTTATATTACTAACTTTTTCCAAGATTCAATCTCTAAGTGTTTCAAAATTTAAGCTCAAATGAGACAAAATCTGAAAAATAGGGAAAACACTTCCACTTTTTGGCCAAAAAGTGGACTCATCTTCTTGCACTAACCCAAAGCTTTTAAGGGTTTTCAAAGACTTTGAGGGTTTGAGAAGTGACTTCCCTTTGTTTAGGGATGTGACAAAGTTTAGGAAATGGTTTAGGTTAATTGAGAAGCGATTAGAAGAATCTAGAAGAAGGTTAGAAAGGGGTTTAGGAGGCAAGTGGGAGATGTAGGATTTTGCAAGTGGATGAAGGGATAATATGATTTAATTGAATAAAATGAATTTAATTCAATTTGGTTGCAATTTGGGAAATCAAATAAATTAGATTTATTCAATTTAGGGTAAACTATTTAATTAAATATGAATTTAATTAAAAGTGGATAGAAGGGATTTAATTGAATAAAATGATTTATCCTATTAAATGTCAAAAGAGGCCTAGTGAATTCAATTTAAATAAATCGAGTAATTTACTTAATTTAAGTAGAGGAATGTGGGTGATTTAATTAAATTGGATTTAATTAAATAGAGAAATCAATATAAAATATTCATTTAAGAATATGGTCATTTTTATATGTCTACAGGGCCTATCACATGAAATTAAGTACATGTCTTAAATATTGAATATAAGTTAGAACCTAAATTATGACATAATAGGTCTGATCTATTATAAATGGACTTAATTATATAGGAGAAAAAGTCAATTAAACAACAAGAAAGTTAATTATAAATGGACTTAATTATATATATTATTTCAAATTAATTATGCTTTCCAATTAAAACGAGATTATTTTTAATCCTATTATTTCCAATTAATTTAATAAAATAACATCATTTAGAATTAATTAAGATACAATTATTATATAAATTAAATTAATTTAATTAAGATTTTTTAAATTAATTTTCATTAAAAATATTAGATAAAAAATATTGAACTAATTAATACTAACAAATAAACACTATTTTTGGTACGTAATACATATAAAATAAAATATAAATACAAAATAAAAATACATACTTGCATCATGATATCTTTGTCTTCTTTGTTCTCGATATCTTTGTTCCGTTTCGGGAGAATAATTCCTTGAAGTCTTATTTTTCCTTCTCTTCTTGTTCCCCATGAATTTTAAAAAACCTTCAAATATCTTCAAATTATTGCCCTCAAAATAATTTTCAAATGTCTTCTCTCATCCAAAAATGCAAATTATTTTAATCATTTCTGTGTTAAAAAATGAAAAAAAATATGTCTATTTATACGGCTCTACTTAAATGTAAAAAAAAAAAATTTGCGTCGATCAGGGTTCAAATGAACACTGACAGTTAGAAAGGTAGGGTTTGTTCGAACCCGGCCATTACAAAAAAGTGCAGATCAAAATTTAGCATGTGGGTTCGAGCAAATGGGGGTTCACTCGAACCCCCTTCGCTCAAATCCATGTTCATTCAAACCCTCTTGTTAGAGGTTTCTCCCAAATATTTTCAGAGTTATGAGAAATTTCTGACTTTGGACCTCTGGTTCAAGGCACAAATGAAATAATATTGATAACCCAAAAATATTAGATGGTAGTACGTGGAGCAAGATTTCCAACATTTATAATTTTATTACGTTTTGAATTTATTATGTTCTTGTGTTTTTAATTTTATGGAATATTGGTTTTTCACCGAACATGAACTTCTCTGTTCAATGCATTGGGAAAAATATGAAACTAATTTAAAAAAATTCTCAAAAATATCTAAGCCCCAGGTATTGATTTCTTCTTTCTAACAAAAATAATAATTGAATTTCGATATATATAAAACAAGTTATGTGTTCAAACTTAAACCTATGTCTGAATTATGACTAGTCAGACTTCAAAACTTTATAAAATAAAAAATATTGAAGATATCACTATCAAACTAGTTGTAAGCCCTGGATATTGATGTTACAAACCAAAATTTGAAAGAATTGAGTTTTTATCATTTATAGAAAAAAAGTTATGAATTTCAGGAAGCACATCACTCTTAAAAACTTATTCATGATGAACATGTTACTCCTCTTGCTTCTGATAGTGAATATGAACTTGTTGATATTGATAACCATTTATCTAATGAATTTTCTAAAGCACTTATCCTAGCTCCTAGACAAGAACAACGTGGCTCGGGACATGAACATAGCCCTTGTTTGGATCTTGTGATAGCTCCATCTGCTGTGTTGGATGTTCCTCCTCTAGCGTGTTCCCTGCCTTCCCGAAAAATTGATCAGCAAGATCGGGGGGTAGATGACGTGCTAGACTAGTTACATTAGCATAGCAGATTCTCTCCTCTCTTGTGTTACTTCTTCTATGTGTTATTCTCATTCTTCTATTTGTTGTCCTTAGTGTTGTCTACTTGAGGACGATGCAAAGCATTGAGATCTCTTTTGGTCTCTCTCATGTTGACTCAAAAGACACATGTGTTCCCTTCTTCTAGGTGACCTTCCTTGATTGGGGAATGAAGAACAATTATGCATACATACATATGATATATATACATGACTTATCATACAGCATACTGACCCCGAGGAAAGCGAAGTCACCTCGTGCTTTGTGTTTTGTGTCTATTATCCTTGGGTTCATCTCACACTTGGGGGCTAAATCTTTGTGATAACGTGCTCCTTTCCCTTCTCATTTCTTATGTGTATCACTATGTTAAAACAATCACCCCCGTTGAGGCGTGTGCGATCGCTTTAACGTAGGGGGGCATACACCCCGTCTATCCCTTCAGGATACTTGAAAATTTCTTGGCGAACGTAGCTTTGCCTTGAAAATTTTTGGTATTTCTTTTGCATGACTCATAGTGAGGGAACCTTACTACTGACAATCATGGTTCTCCCTCGTGATCTTCCATTTTACTTTGTCAATCGAAGTTGTAAGATCCTTAGTCCACTGGGGGCTTGGTGTGTCTTGCCTCCTTGACGTGGTGAAAGTCTTTCAATGTTGTTTCCTTGTACTTTACCGGAAGTATGAGCGTACGCTTATACTCCTGCTAAAGTGGGGGCTAAATGTAGCGTCCTAAAATTGCGACACTTGCAATTTCGACTGCATTTCGGTCTTCATGATGGCGATGCAACACGAAACCTGAATGGAGACCCCGAAACCTGTTTATGACACCAAAAACTGCATTTTCTTGCACCCTGGCCTGAACCTCCTTTGCACCCTGCTGTCCCGGGAGGTGGGACCAGAGCGCCCAGCGCCCTGGTCCTTCAGGACCAGGGCGCCCAGCGCCCTTGTCCCCCAGGACCATGGCGCCTAGCGCCCTGGTCCCTGGCCCTATTTTGGGCCCGGTCTCCTATGGAACTTCGGGTCTTTTTGTTTGCAAATTGGAAAATATTGTTTCCTGGTTGGCCTAAGGTCGGGAAAATCAGTCTATTAACCCTAATTGACAAGTATATAAACTACATTTTCCTCTCTCATTTGGATAAAGATGAAAAGACGGGAAAACGCGTGGAAACGATACTCAAGCATTCAAGCATTCAAGCATTCCTTCAAGCAATTGATCATTCTAAGTCTCCATTCAAGGATAAGTGTTGCATTCAAGACAAGGATTCAACCATTGAAGAGGAGATCACATACTACAACATACAACATACAACAAACAACAACATCTATACCTTCGCACATAAGGATACAAACATCCTTACAACAAGGTATTAGTACTTGTTTTACATTACAATCATTTACATTTACAGCAATTTCTCATTTCTTGGTTAATTCCAAAACCGGGGTTTGACCTAAAGGCAAACCCCTAATCCCTAACCCCCCAATCGTCTTCGCTTTTCTGTGTGTAGGTTGCAGGTACGCGGCTGAAATTGAAGATCTGGAATCCTTGTGTAGAGATGAACAGATCCCCCTTCGTTTCGCGGATTTTTCGGAGGACCGTGTGCACGCCGGGCGCCATCGTCCCGTCAACTTTTTCTCAAATTTGCAAGACAGCGCCGTATCGACATTTTACTGCTAATTCCAGGTCCGCAGCTTCATCCTATATCCCTATCTCAGTTTATAAGCGAATCTTTCTCACTTTCTATGCATTCCTAGCTTAATTCTCTTATCAACATTCTTTACAAAAGAGGGTAGCCTTGTTGTCTTAACCCTTGAAACTCATTTAGCATCCAATCTTGCATTGTGTGGGATTGGATCTTGTGGGTTTCAACCCCTCTTTTGAATGTAAAGTCTCCCTAAGTGAAAACCATCAACCCTAGCAACCTCCCTTCTCTCTCCTTGGAGTTGGAAGAGGGGAGAGCAACTAGGGTTCGATCGATTTTCCGCTTTACAATTCTATTCATATTCAACTCAAAAAGGACCCCGACTATTGAAACGCAATGCCCACACTGTATGGAGAGTGGACTGGGGTTTTCAAACGAGGAAAAAAATTTGGAACTTTTGAAATCTTCTTAGTCTATATGTGTGCGTTGTGTTTCATTTCAAATTTTGTTACATTTCTTTTTGAAAATACAAAGGTTGTCCACACTTAAATTAAATCAGTTTACTATATTGGTATTGACAAAATCAAATCACTACACAATTTAAAAATAAAGAGAATTAATCTACATTGAACTATTATAAGAGCCAAGATACACAATGTAAATTCAAAACACAACAATAAAACTACGATTTTTCACACTTACAGTAATCATTTAGAGAATACGAGGGTTTTTCAACACTTTTGGAATCTGTAATGTTACTACAGATTCTAATAAACTTGGGGAGACGACTAGGGTTTACAAAAGAGTGGAAAAAAATTGGAAGTTTAGAAATCTGCCCACTCTATATGTCTGCTTTGCATTTGCTTTCAAATTTCTTGTGTCTGTTTGGAAATAACACAATGGCTGTCAGCACCAATCTAGGTAGCACATGGTAAATGACACAAATGTTTTGCAAATTCTACAATTCGGTCAAAGATTATAAATTATTGTTAAAGTATAGGTATACCCAATGCAATATGCATTGATTGTAATGACAATGAGCAATTATATAGGTGGTAGTCATACTCTGCACACGTCATATTATGTGGTTCCTTGGTTACCTCTTTTCCTCTAGTAATTTCTTTTATAAGCATCATCATTATAAGTCAATTGTGTTCATTGAAAAGAACACTAGGCTTGCATTATGTTTTAGACAGAGAGCTTTTTTGATGGAGTCTGCAGTAAGTTTTATAGCAGAGGCTTATTTCAATCAAGTTCAAAAGTTTTAGCCTCCCCAATGAAATGAAGTTAGAGCTTAAGGAGGCAAAGCAAAAGAAACATATCATGAACAAGGTAAGGACTAGCTGCCTTGGGGATCTTGAATTATTAATATCATGTGTTGGTGTTAACAAATATGAGACTATTTGTTTTGCTTAGTCAGTGTTTCTTAAGATGGTAAGAAAATAATGAACAATGTTTGTATGATTGCATTTAATGCTGATTCATAGCACTAGTTTTGGGGTATGTTGTTTTCTTAGAATTTATGTTTTAGAACTTTCTCTGGTGTAAGATCTACCATGTCAATGTAGTATTGTGTAGCTATATTACAACGATGGTATTATTTCAAATGTGTACAACATGATTTGTACTAAGCAGTTTTTGTTTTCAAGCAGGAAAGATGAGCATTTTCATTGATAATGTCTGTAAAAACTTATGTTGAACTCTTATTACCTTGTACTTTCTCTGTAACTTGTAGTTAAACTCATTCTTATTATTCTCTAGCATATGAATTTCTTACGAAGAGTTATTTTTTAATCCGCAAGGGAACGACTATAAACTAAAGATGTACATGCTAGTAATGTCTCTACTTAACTATTAGTGCATTTTCATTGATAATGTCTCTACTTAACGATTATATGTAATACCTGTAAATGTTGCACTGAATTCACATATATTTTAAATTGCACATATATTTTCTTTTATCTAAAGAGTATTATCACAATTCAAGGCTGTATATTATAAAATTCAGCTAGTTATGAGAGAGGATCTACTACTTGAGCACCCTAACTTTGCACTCGTCAAAATCTTAAGTAGAGATTTTTAAAACACTCCCATTTTGTTTTATCTAAATTAAACTATTATAAGAGCCACGATACACAATGTAAATTCAAAACACAACAAATAAAACTATGGTTTTCCACACTTACAGTAATCTTTTTGAGAATACGGGAGTTTTCCACACTTATAGACTCTGTAATATTACTGCAGTTTCTAATAAATTACGAGAGTGTACTCGGGTTTTCAAAAGAGTGGAATTTTTTTTCAAAATATAGAAATATGCCCAGTCTTTTATGTGTCGTTTGCATTTGCTTTCCAACTTTTTTCGTTTGTTTGTAATAAAACACGATGATTGTCGACACCGGTCCAAAAACCGCATGTTGAATGACACAAAGAATTTTGCAAACTCTAGAATCCGGTTTGGGTCTATAAATTTTCTAATAAATTACGGGAGCGTACTCGGGTTTTCAAAAGTGGATTTTTTTTTTGAAATTTAGAAATATGCCCAATCTTTATGTGTTGTTTGCATTTGCTTTCCAACTTTATTCATTTGTTTGGAATAAAACACGATGGTTGTCAACACCAATCTGGAAACTGCATGTTGAATGACACAAAGAATTTTGCAAACTCTAGAATCCGATTTAGGTCTATAATTTTTCTAATAAATTATGGGAGTGTACTTAGGTTTTCAAAAGAGTGGAATTTTTTTTCGAAATTTAGAAATATGCCCAATCTTTATGTGTCGTTTGCATTTGCTTTCCAACTTTTTTTGCACAATGGTTGTTGACACCAGTCTGGAAAAGACATGTTGAATGACACAAACAATTTTGCAAACTCTGGAATCCGGTTTAGGTCTATAAATATTCTAATAAATTACGGGAGCGTACTCGGATTTTCAAAAGAGTTGATTTTTTTTTTCGAAATTTAGAAATATGCCCAGTCTTTATGTGTTGTTTGCATTTTCTTTCCAACTTTTTTCATTTGTTTGTAATAAAACATGACGGTTGTCGACATCAGTCCAGAAATCACATGTTGAGGACACAAAGAATTTTGCAAACTCTAGAATCCAGTCTGGGTCTATAAATTTATTAATAATTTACGAGAGCGTATTGGGTTTTCAAAAGAGTGGAAAACAATTACGAAATTTAGAAATATGCCTAGTCTTTATGTGTCATTTGCATTTGCTTTCCAACATTTTTTATTTGTTTGTAATAAAACACGACGGTTGTCGACACCAGTCTAGAAAACCGCATCTTGAATGACACAAAGAATTTTGTAGACTCTAGAATCTAGTTTGGGTCTAAAAATTATGTATGGAGACTTTCTAATTAACAAACTCTGCTTTCAACAAAGATTTCTAAAGTCTACTATCAAAAAGAAAACAAAACAAAGCCCCTTTCACAACTCCCAAAATCTTAAAAAATTGCATCTGTAACTAAAGTTGGAAAATAAATAGTTTAGGGTTTTTTACTCACTCTTTTTACTAGAAGAAATATTTGCTATCTACCCTGCAATCCAACGTCCCTCTTTCACGCGGTCAGAAAACACCCTTTCTTTGCCACCTCAAACTTCCAAGGCACAAAACCCTCTGAGTTTGCTCAAAATTAGACAAACTTTTCTAAAGTCTATTATCAAAAATCACCTAAAAATTGCCTTTCACAGGCAGTAAACATAAAAAAATTCCAAGAATAACTAAAATTACTACAGAAATAAGATGGGTTCCTTACCGTTTTTTAACTGTCCAACTAAAAATTAAATCAACCATTACCAGTCCTCGAGACTCTATGGGTGAGTTTGACTAGGTTTCATGCATCATGGCACCGCATGGTATATGGTGTCAGAATTTTATATGGAGGACAGCTTGCCACCACTTGTGCGAAGACAGAGTACCAGAAAAGTCGAAGTCCCATCGCTGGGGATTGGAGCCAAAAAATGTGTCTATCACATTGATTTGATGTACTTTCGTTCGACCATTCCATCCAGCTAAGGATAAAGACAAGTAGTGGGTCCTTTCTCCTAATGGGTTTCACGTGAACTCAATGACTTGCAAATTCATCGTCAAGCATTGAAAGCGCGTGCAATTGAATTGGCAGTGGAATCCAAGGAAGGGTGAAGTGACTTTACAAGTAGAGAGCAGCTAAGGACAAAGACAGGGTGAAGCGTTTCATTCGCACATTTGAGTGCTTAAACTTAACAGGACTATCTTTCCCTGGCACTACAAAACACGTATATAAATTTCTAACACGTATATTAATGCTCGTTTCCCACTGCATTATATTCCAGCTAAGGATAGGGAGAAGTAGTGGGTCCTTTCGCCTAGTGCGTTTCACGTGAACTCAATGACTTGCAAATTCGTCGTCAAGCATTGAAATAAAGCGTTATTATTAGGAGGGAGAAATATAAAAATCTGCGTACGAAAGCGCGTGCAATTGAATTTGGCAGTGGAAATCCAAGGAAGGGTGAAGTGACTTTCCAAGTAGAGAGCAGCTAAGGACAAAGACAGGGTGAAGCGTTTCATTCGCACATTTGAGTGCTTAAACGTAATTAATTTAGAAAGGAAAAGAGTTTACAAGAATTACATTAGATTATATTAACCTGGTATGTAATAGTTAAATAGCATGCATGTATGTTAAGAGTACTTTTTACTTCTCTCAATAACATGGTTTTGGTCAGATTTTTAGATGCATGTTGAGGAGGCATTGGGTTAACACAAGGAGTAACCATTAGGCCAAAAAAAAAAGTACAGAGCATATACATGAGCTCATGGTGAAGAAGTGAATAAGTATATTTTGTAACACATTTTTGTAAAGAAGAAAATAAAAAAAAACATAATAGGTTGATTGTGTCTAAGTTGGTTCAAAAGAGGGAAACGATAATCATGGATCGTAGTGAACCTACCTTCTAATGTGAAGTACATGATAACATGAAATATCAAAAATTATCTAGGGTGCAAATAATTCTTCTTAGCTAAAAGCATTTTGATTCGTCTTGAGTTGCTCCCCATCTTCTAGAAACTTCTTTATATACTCCTCATAAGCATGTTTATGGCTAAGACTAGGGACTTTCTCTCCTTTATAGATCAAACCCATCACTTGGCTAATTAACACTTTCGACACTTCAATTTTCACATCGCCTACTTGAGTTTAGCCATCTCTCCAACTATTCATAAATTGTGAAGAGATCTCATAATGATGAGAAAAAGTAACCTAAGATATTTACACCTAAGCCAAGAACCATGAGGCAGAGAAATTAATCCATGGCATGATTACTAGGAAATATTTGTTGATATTAAAACATAATTTTCTTGATCTAAAGGAAAATATTGTAATCAAACTTCTAGTGTTCCCATTCATTAAAATACATGCCTAAATTAGCAAGAGCATAAACTAATTTATTAACCTCTCTAAAAGTGTGATAAGTTTTCCATTGGAACAACAAGGATAACAACAACAATATGTTGTCTTCAATCAATCCTTTCTTTTTTTTTTCATGGGGGAGGAGAAGAAGACTTCAAAAGATTGACAATCAACTTAGAGTCCACTTCAACAATTACTTTCTAAAAGCCTTGAAACATAGCTCTTTTAATCGTCCAACACGCCACCCACACCCAACTTTGGTATTGGTTGCAATCCCCACCCTTTTAGTATTGAATTTGATAATTATACTTTTCTCATCTCTTAATACACCCCCTAGCTAAATTTCTTCTTCTATATTTCCTTTACTCCAATTCCGGTCTTTTCCATTTGATATGCTTTCTTAGGGATTTTTTATGGGCTTGATTTTGTTCATAAGATGAGTGTCTTTCCTAGGTGGAGCTCGCATTTACTTTAAGGGCAAAGGGGGGCCTAAAGGCCTCTTTCAACTTGGTAGAATCAATATTCTCTTTGATTCTATTTTTATAGTTTGAAAAACCTCATTGCTATTTTTTTTGCCTCCTCGAAGATTCTCCTTCTTTCCTCTACACTCCCCAAGAAATAAAGGACATAATTTGATTTAAATGATAGGATGAGAGAAAAAGGGGCTGATTCATCCAAGTTATAATAAAATATTCCAATGTTTTGGGAAAAGTACAATAGGACAAGAGAGAGGAGAGAATTTCATCCTAGATTTCCGTGACAAAACAATAGTGTAGAAAAAGATGGTCCATCAATTCCTCTTTTTCGAATCAAGGAATACATCTATTGACCATGTTAAAATCTCATTTCACCAAATTATTAATAGTGAATATTTTGTTGTGAGTTATTCTCCTCTTGAAGTAGGATATTTTTGCAGTGATTATATTGTTTCAAATTCCACTTAATTGAGGGCAACACAACATCTCTCACGCATAAACTATAAGTTGAGGAAATAGAGACACAACTTGAAGAGTCAAGTAACTATATGAGATCATCTTTTCTATCTAGATTGAAAAAGTGACACTCTCCCAAGAAATTCTGAAATTGATTTTTACTCAATTCATTTCCAAATATGTGAAGGCGAAAGTCCTTCCATCTGTGCTCCCTACCCCTCCAATCCACATATCCAAACAACTTAGTGATATATATGCCTATAAGAGGATCTTTAAAAGAAATAAAAGAAGGGACAAAAGTCAGAACAATGTTGTTGATCTACAAATCCTCCCCCAAAAAAACTTTCTCCCATTTTCCACTCACCATCTCATGCCTTGATTCAGAAGGCTCTTAGAATTTAGCATATTATTCTAGATCACAGAGCCTTTGGGAAGCAAGTCTTCTCCCCAAGATACTTGGATTGAGTTATCTTAGTCTAGTCATTTACCATTGATAGTAAACTCCAACCAATTTTGGCTAAAAGGGATTTACTAAAGGGTTATAATCTTTTAAGGCTCAAGCCTTCATATAGCCTAGGATTGAGGATAATTTATCAATCAACTTTAGTCATTCTCTTCATATCCTCCATCCATGTCGATAAGAAATTTTATTGAATTTTCCCAAATTTGATTTGCTATAAAGGAAATAAATTTGAACAAAGATAGATAATAAAATGAAATGTTTTGGAGTGCTACTTTTAGAAGCTAGTGCTTCCCAGTTGTTCTAGAAATTTTCCTTCCATTCCACTATTTCCTTTGAATCCTTTCCATGACACTAAACCAATAATTATATGTGAGTTTTTAGTTGTGAGAGGGAGACCAAGATAGGTAGTAGGTAGGACATTCTTTTGACAACCAAAGAATCTTACAATTTTATGTTACATAGGAACTTTCTATATTAAATATCTATAAGGAAGGCGAGGAGAAACAAAGAGTTTACTGGAAGAATCCGTGAAGGAGCTTACCCTAAGCAAGTTGGATTGTGAATGAGAGAGGGTTTAGAGGTTAAATCATAACAGAACGTAAGGAGGGCAGACATAGGGTTGTTTTCCTTGGTGTTGTAGCTGTCACGACTATGGAAAAGAACGAGAACAAATGTTTTTTTTGCAACCTTGGAAGCCCTAAATCTTCATTTTCCTAGTGCTGTTGATGGGGGAATGAGGCTAAAAGAAGAAGCAAGAGGGAGTCATTCAAAGGACAGGACACTTCAAGAAGTTATTGTTGGAGAAATTGGAAATGTGGCCATGATTGAGGAAAAGTATGTTGCAAAGATTGTTGAAGAACCTTGAGATGAAAATGAAGAAATGAAGAACTCACAAATGGAGGAGCAAAATGGCAAAATACAGGTACAACCCTAGAATTTCTCCTCCCTAATGATGGTGTGGGTTGTATTGTCAAATGTCAACATAGATTAGTCATTTTGTTCTTCTTAAGAGGTGTCCTTGTTGAATACGATTTTTATAAGTGGGCAAAAATTTTAAATTGGGAGAATAGGGGTTGGGAGATCGAATCTTTGAAGGGTCTAGGGAAAGGCTATGTATCTTACAAGTTGAAAAATGTTGACGATTCTCAGGTTGTTCTCTAGGATGGAACATGGATAATATGTGGACAAATTTTCTACCTTCAAGCATGGAAATTGGACTTCCCCCCTAAAGGTCATTCTAGATCTCAATACCCTACGTGGGTAGAGCTCCCCTTTCTAAACCTAACCTTTAGACCCTTTTTGAGAGAAATAGTTGCTCAACCGGGCAGGGTCATTTGGTACAAAAACTATTTTGATAAATTTTCTAGTTTAAGGGTACACCCAAGGGTCTGTGTTGAGATGAACCTAAACAATCAATTACATGAAAACATTAAGCTTATTGGTCTTGGATTCAATTTTTTCAACCTCTATTTTATCTTAACAAACCTAATGCATGCTTTTATTGCCGAGAAGAAGGTCATTGGATAAGAGATTGCCTAGCCAAAAGGAATATAACTAATCAGCCTCAAGTATTTACTCAGCCCAAGCAACAGATTAACAATTAGCATTTAGTTGCATCTTCTTTTGATAACCCAACACATGCCCAAAGCTTCAATAATATCATTGATCATAATAACGAAATTTCTAAGAACATGTCCTCTTCTTACAAAGATGTTGTTATGGAGGACGGGTGAAGAATAGTAAGGAAAATAAAAGAACCATCCGAACCAACAGTAAAAAAGAACATAGTTGCCCAACAAAGGCTAAATCACTCTTCATCTCATTCTAATCCCAAATCTGTAGATAGGAATGTATCCTTGATCAATCCTTCTGTGTGGTTAAGATCTCTACGTCCCCTTCTCCTAAGTATATGGATAAGGATTACCTTAAAAGGGCTCATCCAACAAGACAAAGATCAAGATCTCCACATCCTACTAATCAAGATTTTGGTTTTGTTGATTAGTCTATTGTTGTTGCTAACCATTATGAATCCTTTCCTTGGGAAGATGATCCTTCCACTTCCTCTTTGCCATGAATTTTAAAACTTTGTCTTGGAATGTTAGGGGGATTTCTCTCCCCCATCACAAATATGGACTTAAAGAAACATTATCCACTTGGAAACCTAATATTGTGTTTCTCCAAGAAGTGAAAATTAATGGTATCCATCTTTCTTCTTCTCTATTCCACGTGTGGAGGGATGATTCTTTTTCTTCATATGTCACATATAGGCCAAGAAGTTAAGCCTACCAAGTCAAAAAAAAATTCCTTAATGTGCCTGAACATATCAAATGTCTAATTTTATTTTAGAACTATAATGTCACAAAATTGCCATGCAAATATTTGGGTATCCCATTCTTTTCTAGAGGGAACAAGCCAAAATTATGGGAAAGCATAGTGACTTCAATTACAAATAGGATCAATTCTTGGAAAGTCAAGTGGCTTTATAAGTTTGATAAAGGCTATCCTCAATGCTATCCCTTTATACATTATGTCCATTTTGAGCTCTTCAAAGTCTATCCTTAAGAAACTCCAAGACACTTCAAAATATTTTTTATGGGTTGATAATCTTACAGGAAAAAGGAAAATTCCTCTTATGGCATGGGATAAGATATGTTCAGCTAAGCAGTGGGGTGCTGTTGGTATATGAAATCTTGAAGCTCATAATAGAGCTCTTGGTGCCAAATTTGGTATGGAGGATTTATTCCAACTATAGTTCCACTTCGGGTAGGGTTACAATGAGAAAGAAATACTTGGATGCTCTAGAAAGAGAACACATTTTCACCCTCAAAACGCTTCCAAAAAGCTCCAAGATTTATAACTTCATTTGAGCCTCTTGAGAAGTCCTTCCACATTTATCTTGGGTAGTAAATAATGGCAAGAAAGTCAAGTTTTGGGAGGAAGCTTGGAACATGGATAGACCCACGGATTGCATTCCTGGTGTAGAGAAAATCAAAGGTTGTTTGAAGGAGTGTTGTGGCTCTACAACATCTGATTATTTTTATATTTATCCCTTAGGATTTCCTCCTACGGTGGTTTGGAAATCTATAGCTTCCATCTAGTTCCCAATGGAGTTAAAGAAAAATTTCAAGGGGGAATTAGTGAGAAGGATCATTGTTTATTCTGATAAGCTTGACGAAATTATGTAGACAAAGATTATAGATTGGTCTTATTTAGTTGTTTGGTTACATGAATCTTGTGAAACATGCTCAGAGATCATATTGGCTTGCTAAGCCGTGTTGGTCTAATCCTTGTATCTCAAAGAATGGTGCATTTTCATGGTTAGCACTACAAGATCAAATTTTAACCTCGACGAGGTTGGATAGGCTAGCTGTGAAAATAATGTTCTCTTGTGTATTATGTGGTATTTCTTATGAAGACATATACCATCTCTTGAATTGTCCTTATACTTAGCATTGTTGGTTGTGGCTCCAAAATATATTAGGCTAGAGTGGTCCTAGACCTAAAAATCTCCTTGAATTGTTCCAATGCTAGTCCTCCCTATTCTCAAAAACTACTTTCTTAAGCATTTGGATTGTTATCCCTTCTATTTTGATTTGAAAAGTGTGGCTCTAGAGAAATAACATGATATTTCATAAGAAGATTTATTATGTTGACAAATTGACTCTTAGGATAGAGTTTTCCATTTCAGAAGTTGTCATGGAACATTTGTTCAAGTATATTTCAGTCAAAAGAGTTTTTCATCATAGGACATATTTATATTCAAGATAGAGTCTTTCTCAACCCCCAAATTAGGGGGCTCTGTTCTTCACTGCCAGAAAGGTTAAGAGGATGAATAGAAGTTGGAAACCTCCTTCCCCTTCCTTTGTTAAGCTGAATTTTTATCATGCATCAAGTAGAAATTTGGGGGTCTCAAGAGCGTGCGTGGTATTGCATAACAAGGTTGGAGAAGTAATGGTGTCATCTTGCAATAGTTTGCCAATAGAATCTAATAATCTTGCCGAGGTTTCTGCCCTTAAGTTAGGTTTACAATTAGCTCTTCAGAAGGGTGTGAGTAAAATTTAGATAGAAGGGGTTTCCATGGTGGTAATAAATATTTTTTTCCAAGAGATTCTAAAAATTGGCTACTTAAATATCATTTTGGTGAAGTCAAAATGCTCCTAGACAAATTCCTAGTGTTTGAAATTTTGCATTGTTTTAGGGAAGTTAATGGTATTGTACATCGTTTAGCTAGTTGGGCTATTGACAATGGTATTCAATATAAGGAATTTAACTAGTTGGAAATGAGAAATATTTCCATCACGAAAGGATTTTGTGGCACTAGGGCTATGAGGATAATTATTATACATTGATCTTATAGAACTCTACTTTTTTGAGGAGTATTCATGCTGATTTCTTGAGGTCAAATTTAAGCTTATTTACGTACTTGAATTGTGTTTCCCTGTCGTGGTTCAAGCTATTATTCATTCTCTCAAATGGTCTTGGGCTTCTACAGAGTGAAGTTTCTTTCATCTTGAAGACCTTTATTATTATTATTTGGTGGATTTTGTGGAGGACATGGGGTTGTGGATTTTTTTTAATTTTTAGTTGGGCATTTGTAAAGTGAAAAGTACACATTCCACAGTTTGGGCTCATGGTGGCATGGATGTGAGAGATTCATATCTAGCTTTGCATTTGGTGGAAGGAATCTTTTTAGTCAAGTTGATGTAAGCTACTACACGTTGTAAATGCATACGACACGAGAATGTTTGCTATTTTTATAGAATACAACTTTAGCAAGGTAAGTGCACAAAGATGGTGGTCAAAAAGGGGGTATAAGTGGATACTTTTTTTTTTGAAATCAGGTGAACCTGAATTTGGAGGCAAAATTTGAAAGTCATCCACTCAAGATATGAATATAATCAAAGAACAAATATTGTAGTACTCTGAATCTAGTTTCCAAACTACAAAACATTTTCAAAATTGGATAAGATTAAGGGGGTCAAATCCTTCACGCATGAAAAATAGAACCTGATTTTTCTGAAAACATAACATAGTGTCTGACGTGCGCATCAAAAAAGTCATAGTTAGATTTAGTATTTTGACAAATCCTTTGGAAGAAAGATAGTTAAGAGTGAGCACTAAAAGAGGTGTATTTTTTTGTAATTTTTTTGTTGAGTATTTTTTTAATAATTTTTCCAATCGAGCACATCCTGAAAATTAAGTTCCTGTTTGTGTGCGAAGCATAAGTTGCACTAGAAAAATCAAAAATACATTTTTTTTAATTGTAAAGAATCAAATGCACTACAATAATATATAAAGTTTTTAAAATTTGGATAAGTATATCAAAATTTATTAAAAAAATGGTGCACCTATGTTTGTGAGAACTATGGAGACACTCGTATAATAGATTCAATAATAATGTTATTGTTGTTCAATTTTTTTAAAAATATATGGTTAGAAAGCTCAGAAGATGGGTGAAAATATGGTGGAAAGTTTAGAAACACCCACTTGATAAAGTGTAAACCTGATGATGACAAAGTTGAGAAATCAAGTTAATAAAATAAAACATGTCAAAAAGGAGGGAAATGGAGAGAAATCAAACTTCCAAACTAGAGCTTTGTCATCCAGGCCTATTTCCAAGCCTAAACAGTCAAAAGCGCGTACGGGGTACCTATGCTATAAAAGCGCGTACGAGGTACTTATGGTGTAAGAAGCGCGTACGCTCTATCTTAACTATAAACAACACGTATGCGCTATGTTTGTTTAAATTTTGGGAGTGTGCATAATATGATATTGTATATATAATATGTGTATATACATGTAATATATAAATATATAATATATAATATTTATTTATATATGTATATAATAATATATAATACATTAAGTATATATATACACACATATGTGTGTATTGTCTCCCTCTCTCCCCCTCTCAAGCACGTACAAGGTGCCTCTCTCTCTCTCTCTCTCTCTCTCCATACCCCATCCCTCTCTCTCTTCTTCTCTCCCTCCCTCCCTCCACACCCCATTGCAACTATGTCTGCACTTCTGTAGAAGTAAGTGAATTTATTTCTTGTCTGCAACTTCCTCTTTGATTTTTATCATGTATGCTTTCCTAAGAAAATTGACTGATGGATTTGTGTGTGTATATTGAATAGGAGGAAGAAGGGTTTGAAATTGAACCATGGGTGCATTACCATGACAAATAAGGAAACTTGCAGCAATATTCTTCTCGAATGTGTTTTTAATGAGCACAGAAGATGTGGAAAATAGTATCAACAAAGCAAAATGATGAGTAAGACTACCTGCAATATGTTTTTCAGAAGGAAACAACCGACAGGAAGAGAAAGAGGGAGAGTAACACATATGATGTCACAAAGAATGATAGTGGTGGGTATGCAAGAGTTCCTATGTTGTTACACAAGGCATGTCATCTAAATAAATTGAAGTTTGTTGTAAGCATGACAATGGTAGTATATGATGATCATCACTTGTCAAAAGGCCTGGAAGGGTACGCACCCATGAAAGAAATCAAGTGTGTAATTACTATAGTCACAATCAAGATCAATCCTATAGCCTTGCTAATTTAAGAGTATCATATGTTTTAGAAAGGCAGTACTCTAGGGTTAGGTCAAGCTCTTACACTTGCTTTTTAGCGAAGCCTCATTGTTTGTTCGCCTGGAGTCTCTCTTATGCTGACAATGGTCTAACTTAGCTATATCAAAACTAAACTTCTGATGTTCTATTGTATGATGTTCTATTCATAACTTTAAATAGTATATCATTTTATTAGCTATCATTTATTAATCAGGAAAATTGTATGACATAATTTATAAATAGTTATGGGTAGGCTCCTCCAATATATCTTGTTGTTTGCATATAGATGAGGTGATAAGAAGATTGACAAGGTGGTCGGTTTTCTATTTTTTTTAATAAATAAGATAGGATATAAAGTAGAACGTTTGAAGAAGATTAATGTATTGGTTTCTTTGGATTGTGTGGATGTATTGGTTGGATAATATTTATGGGTCGTATGATGTACTAAGGGGTCATACGGTATCTTATGACCCCTTAGGACTCCATATGACCCCTTAGGTGTCGTTATGGGTCGTATGGTGTCCTAAGGTGTCATATGATGTTCTATGATCCCTTAGGACACCGTATGATCCCTTAGGACTCCATATGGTGTCGTTATGGGTTGCATGGTGTTCTATGACCCCTTAGGACACCATATGACCCCTTAGGTGTCATTAGTGGTCATATGGTGTCGTATGACCCCTTAGGACACCATATGACCCCATAAGACACCATACAACCCATAACGACACCATATGGTGTCCTAAAGGGTCATAGGATGCCATATGACCCCTCAGGACACCATACAACCCATAACAATACCATATGTTGTCCTAAAGGGTCATATGGTGTTCTATGACCCCTTAGGACACTATTTGGTGTCGTTATAGGTCCTATGGTGTGCTAAGGGATCATATAGTGTCCTATGACCCCTTAGATGTTGTTAGGGGTCATATGTTAGATGTTGTTAGGGGTCATATGGTGTCCTATGACCCCTTAGGACACCACATGGTGTCGTTATGTGTCTTATGGTGTCCTATGACCCCTAAGACACCTTATGACCCCTTAGGACACCATATGGTGTCTTTAGGGGTCATATAGTGTCCTAAGGGGTCATATGGTCTCCTATGACCCTTTAGGACTCCATATGGTGTCGTTATGGATCATATGGTGTCCTAAGAGGTCATATAGAGTTATATGACCCCTTAGGACACCATTTGGTGTTATTATGGGTTGTATGGTGTGCTAAGACCCCTTAGGATTCTATATGACCTCTTATGTATCGTTATGGGTCATATGGTGTCCTATGACCCATTAGGACACATGCATGGATCCCTAGGACACCATATGACCCCTAAGAATACCATATGACCATAGAGAGGGAGAGGGATGGAATACACCTAAGAGAGGAGGAGAGTGAGATATATAGATAGAGACTAAGAGGGAGATACAAGAGATAAATGTGAGAGAGAGAGAGAGAGAGAGAGAGAGAGAGAGAGAGAGGGAAACAGAGGGAGAGATAGAGATAGAGAGAGACACAAAGAAGGGGACTCAGAGAGAGAGAGTGAGAGAGAGAGAATGGGATAGATATACCTAAGAGAGGGAGAGAGAGAGAGATAGGGAGTGGGGGAGATATAGAGAGATATAAGAGGTGGATAGAGGGATTGGGAGAGAAAGAGAGACCTAAAAGGTGAAGGGAGGGAAGGGGTGTGTGTGTGTGTGAGAGAGAGAGAGAGAGAGAGAGAGAGAGAGAGAGAGAGGTAATGTGAAAGGGAGAGAGGGAGGGGGAGGAGAGAGGGAGAGAATGAGGGAGAGATACACCTAAGAGAAGGGGAGAGTGAGATAGAGAGATAGAGGATGAGAGGGAGAGACTTCAGAGATAAAGAATGGGGGAGAGAGAGAGAGTTAAGTGAAAAATAGAGACTTGATTCTCTCCCCTTCTCCCTTCCTCCATACCCCATCTCTCTCTCTCTCTCTCTCTCTCTCTCTCTCTCTCTCTCTCTCTCTCTCTCCTTCACATTTTCTTTACTACAAATAGTGCGGGGTACTAAGCCTATTAGTTCTCTGCTCTGCCATAACATTTTTAAGGCATAGGAGCGCATATGTGCTAATTATTAGTACAAGGTGAAAAAATAATACTGTTGGGCTTGCCAACATTTTAGGGACTAACAACGCACACACAATTATTAATATAGCATGTACGGGGTACTTAGACATAGTTTTATTTTCCCAAGAGCCTCAACGGCCTCAAAATAATTTTTTGAGGTTGTTGAAGGCCCCACTGCAACTATTTCTGCACTTCTATCACTGTTTTATACATAGAAGTAAGTGATTTTTTTGTTTTTGCATGATTTCAAATGGTTTAATTGTTGTTCTTATTACTTTTGTCAATATTATTGTGATTGTTTAATAATTTTGATTCAAAAAAATAATGTTAAGATTCATATTTATGGTTATTTGTTTGTTTATGAACTTTTGTTTACATATATATGTAATATGATTCTATTTAGAATAGCCGATATCAACCATGGGAAAGAACAAGTGACAAACGATGGAACAACAAGAGGCTGAAAAGGAATGACAAAGGTAACGTATGAAGAAATTACGTGACATAAGAACAATGGGAGAAGAAGGTATGTCATCCTCAATATCTCAATTCGAGAACACAGACGCGATTCCAGATTCCGCAGACGCGCCAGAAAATCGAAAACGCGATCCGAAAGTGCGCAGACGTGGAAAAACCTAAAATGCTGTCGAAAATGTATGATCTGCAACTTCAAAAATGCAAAATCTGCAACAAGGAGGTTAAATGCAAGGGGATAAGAGTCCCACCAGGCGTGCCAAAATGTGTATGGTGAAAATGGATAACAATAATAACAAAATTGAAAGGCTAAATGAATTCAACCACCAAACCCTAGCCTAACAACAACAAAGATCCACCATAACATATGAAGATTACCTAAGACAATGCAAATCAAATGAAATCACAAAGATTATACCATCACATGTCCAATAGGGTTTTGATCTCCATTTTTCCTATCTCCATTGATCTTGCTTGATATATTTGCTCTCAGATTTTATGTGCACAAGAGCTCAACAAAGAACGGAATGTGGTTGCAAGTAGGATCGTAGTGTAGTCAATTGCATAAAAGATCATTAGGGTTTGATAATGAAGGAAGCATCTCCTTAAATAGAAGACACTATATGAAATGGAGGGATAAGATTGAGAGGTGTAAAAAGGAGGTCGGCTATGATTAGAGGGTAGGTAGAAGAAATAATAAAATAATGAAAGGGGTAGGTAGTGTAGGAATTAAGAGATGAATGACATGTGTCATGTGTAGAAAAATATAATGAATTAATTAAATAAATAAAGATTTATTTAATTTATAGAAGAAGTGGGATCAATTAAATAAATAAAATATTTATTTAATTTAGGAAAAGGATAATTTAAATAAATAAATGTATTTATTCAAATGAGAAATAAGGCTAGAAGAGGATAAATGAATTAATTAAATAAATAAAGATTTATTTAATTAATAGAAGAATTAGGCTTAGATAATTAAATAAATAAAATATTTATTTAATTAGACTGGACAATTTTGGGTGTCTACAGAACCCAACAATAATTCTCTTTGGGCATTCTTAGGTAGACTGCCATGCAAAGACATGGTTGTTGTTGATGCACTAAGAATGTATTAATTGAAATTTTTTGGCATGACAACACAAGAGTTTCGCCCAACCAAAGAGATGTTGTTAGAAGGCGAATCAGGTCTACAAATTGTGAGCCACATGCCAAACACTATTTGGATATGACTCAAACAAAATTTTATGAAAGATTCCCTCAAAAGTTTCCTCAACTAAGAATTTCTCAAAGATTTTTTGAAATGGCTATGAATTCAAATCAACACACCTGTGTCTATCACTCATGGGCAAAAACCATGTCCATCAACTCCTCTGTCAACACCAAATCTTTAGCCGTGCGGGTCTGACATCTACTCCCATAAATCATGCATGAATGAGATATGGATCCATCTGCAGCGGCCACATCATCCGTCCCTGAGCATATCCCTGAGCAAATGACACACATATGCTGAATGGACTCTCTATCACCACCTGAAGCAACTAATGGCTCATCATCCAGTACAATAGGGTGTGCTAACAACGTCCTATGTTGGATGATGGCACCATTCAATGCTATGGCCGCCTGTAGAGTCTGTAGCTCCATCGAATCTTTCAGCTCCACTGGGACAACCTGATGCACCTTGGGTTTAGGTGCTAGGGGGTGACGACTCTCTAGGGCTACTTGCCTACGGGCTCCACGTCTATCTTGGGCAGAGACACCACCTTTACCATGGAACTCTCTCATGTCAAAATAGTCTGGCTGCACATTGAGGACAAACTAACGGTATACTTTTCTCAAAAAATACAATGGCACCTCATAATTATTACAAGGTGGATAATAAAAGACCATCCACCACCTCTGCCAACAATGATTCTTCATCTACACATTGGTACACCAATGTATGGGAAACCTCTTTTCATTGAGAGGCAATGACTCACTAGTTTTAGGATCAACAAAAAGGACACATATTTGTTGTTTACAAATATTCTTTTTTACACTCCCTCACATGATAACCCATCAGCATAGTATTGACGACACCTATCCCTAAAGTTTCCCCATTTTATAATTCATGTGGAAACGATTGTGGCACCATTAGATAATGTTTCTAGGCTAGTGGCGAGGGATTTATGATTCTCAAGTTCAGATGTTTTTAATTTATTAATTAGTCTATTTATTTAGACATGTTTTGCCCTAACTGATTAATTAATTGCTTTTGTGTTTCAGGTGTGTGGTCAAAAGGAAGAATTGGGGATGTATCTTGTGGGTTTTTAGGAGGTGCATTTTGTTGTTCTTGTTGTGGATTATCAGAATGTGGTTTTTGAAACAAAAAATAAAAAACCTAATCAAAATTAACAAAATTAAATTCAAAACGTAAAACAAATTGAATAAACGGGAAAGAAAGACAAAAATTAAGAAAAACTAACCTTGATCCATAGAGTCTGGAAGATAAATGAGGCACCTTGTTCGCGGGTTTCATGGAGGAAATGGGGGAAAAAATGTCGTGGTTACAGGAAAATAAGACCCAGTTTTTTTTAAAAAACTTTTTTGACAGGTACTGCGTACGTGGTTCTTTAGGGCTTATGAGCACGTACGCGCTCACTTTCCTAAAAGCAGCGTGTATGCACTCAGTTTCCTAAAAGTAACATGTACGCCAATAGTTTACTAAAAGCAGTGCATACGCGCTACCTTTTTTTAGGCTCGGGAGCAACGGATCTAAGCGCCTACTGGGTGATTTCAAATTTTACAACTGCGTATGCGCTACTTGTTTTTTCATGTTTTTTTGGGTGGTGTCCACTTTTCTGACCACCATCTTTGTGCACATACCCAACACGTGAGGATGAAATCGAAAATATCTTGCTTTTAAAATATGCAGTGAGTTCATCAATGAAGTAAATATATAATCCTCTTTAAATACCAATGTTGAAGCTATTATGTTGGTGACTTGCAGTTCTTTTCTTAGTTAGTTTATTAATATACTTTATTTTTGCTAGTGTACGAGATAATTTTTTCTTAATGGGTACCTTAAAATAGAGGATATATTTTATAAAGGTGAAAGGTTGATGGATGTAAGGTAATCTAGTTTTCTAATATGGATTATATCTTGCGCATATGTATAGAGAGCTCAATATGTGTCAATGGTGGCCATAAGGTCAAATCTATTGAGGCGGGTTGTATTTTTTCTATCCTTCTATTTTTGGACTTGGTTATCATTTTGGGATAAGATTTTGACAGTGTTGGTCTATTGTATTATATATTTTATATATCTATTTTTTAATATCAAGGTATGGGGTTTACCTCTTTGCTGAAAAGAAAGAGAAAAACAACAACAGTAAAAAGAAAAATGGGGTACAAGCCTGAATCGACTTACTGAAGGTCTTTAGAATCTTGGTAGCCTCTATATCCTTTCATATGATTTGGTCATGCAAGTTCATAACCTCTTTAATCACTTGGTCCAAATAATCAACAAACTTATAATGGTGATGCCCTACAAAATGGACAAGGTTAGTCTAAGAGAAACAACACACACATAAGAAACCGTTAGTGTTATTCAATCAAAAACTAATCTAAACAGGCATATCAAGAGAGACACTAAAATCATGCTAATATATCTAACTAATGAAATAAAGATAATGAGGCATCTCCAAATGCCTCTTAGCGTGCTCTTAACTCCTTCTCCCTTGTTCCTCTCCTCTCCAAGTTCCAAAATAGTGTAGCTCTCAGAAGCTTTTTGCACTATGGATGCTTATGGAGGCTTGAGATTGAAATGTTGCTCTAAATGTTAATAAAGAAGCAAATATTAAGCTATTGATACTAAAATGATTGATTTTATCCAAAATGACAATATATGAGTTAATTATGCTAAAATGCTCTCTTAAAATGCCTATAGCTTAAATGCATACAAGTTTTCAAGATTTGGATTATGAAGAAATGGGCTCTTTTTATAGGAAAAATGGAGCAATGGATGGTTGAGATTGAACAATCTCAACAAGGGTCTGGATTGAATGATTTCAAATCCATGTGAGGGTTTTCAACCCAATCCCAGGATGACAAGTATCAATGTGAGATAGGTTGAAAGGAGAGGGAATAAGAATTAAATGCCTGATATGACTTTGAGATTTAGAGTCAAGATTGGTTGAATGAATAAACTCTTTATTCAAAGAATAAACCTTTTATCCAATGGATAAGTTCTTGTGCAAATGTGAAATGGATGAATATGGTCAAAACAATAAATGTTTTGGGGGACAAGTTTGAAATAACCATAAATGGTTATGTAAGAGCCATAAATGGTCATGTAAGAGCCATTAGTGGTTTTAGAAGACTTTGGGGGTTAATTTGTTGAACACACAAAGCATTAAATGCTTTTCAAAGACTTTGGAGTCTTTGAGAAGTGACTCCATTTTGCTTAGGAATGTGACAATAATTAGAGGATGGATTAGGCTAATTAGGAAGGGGTTAGAAGAATCTAGAAGGGGATTTAGGAATGCAATTGGATTTGGTGGGTGAGGGAAAATAGGATTTTATTAAAATAAAAATTTATTTATTTCAATAAATGTGTGCAAGTTGCATTTGTAGGAAAATGCAAGTCGGGGGGGATAATGATTTAAATAAATGTTTTATTTAATTTATTTAAAAGAGGAATAGGGGGATTTTGATTAAATAAATAGATTTTATTTATTTAATTGACTTGAATTTGATTTAATGAATGAATTAAAATAAATTGAATAATTTATTTAATTAATAGAAGAATGTTTGGGGATGAATTAATTAAATATTAATTTAATTAATTGATGGCTAGTGGATTTTTAATCAAATAAATAGCGAATATCTATTTAATTAAGCTGGACAGATTTGTGTGACTACATTTGCCCCTCTTTGAAACAGTGCGGTTATCGCATCGTTTCAAAGAAAGAAAAACTGGTGCGAAGAAATGCCCCATAAAATGTAAATTCAATGGGTGGTATGCCCCCTCGAGAGATGGGCCGAAAAATTTCAAAAAAATTTGGGTGATCTCTCGAAAAAGAATGAAAATTGGCAGGGTGGTAGAAGAGAAGGAGTTAGTTATTCTGGTGAAAAATAGAAGAAATCGGGGATAAAATGGAGAAATGGGGGGCACGGGAAGTTCACGGGGACCACAACGGTGAGCGGGGAGAAGTTACGGTGACGGCGAAGGGTATAAATGGGGTGAAAGGGATGAAAACAAGATCATTTGTGACTGCGACTAGTGGGAAATTAGAGCTCTGATAGGGACATTTTGGAAGAGCAAGTAGCAGTTAGGATGCCGATTTCGATCATCGAGCATAGATTTGAGCCAGTGCGACGGTTCTAGCGCCCAGACAACTATGGACTAGCGATACACAAATTTGAAAATTTAATTTTTATGTATTTTTGATAGGTTTTTAACTGAGTCCATGTCAAGTCGGAGCAAGAGCGCTGGAACTATGGTTTTGACGCTTTTGCTCCCTAAACTAGCGCTTTTCCGCTGCAATAGCACTATTGCCTCATTGTTTGAGTGCTTTGGTCTTGTTGTAGCGCTATTGTATGCAATTTTTAGCGCTTTTGCTCAATAATCGTTATTGAGGGTTTGTTTGAGTGTTATTGAACTTTTATTAGCGCTACTGTATAGTTGTTTGAGCGCTGTTGTTGTTTTAGCGCTATGGGATAGCTAATTGAGCGCTTTTGTTAGGGTTGTAGCGCTATTGGTGGGGAACTAGCGCGTTTGTCGGTATAATAGCACTTTTGTCTTAGGATAAAGAGATGCCCCAGTTTGGATGAAGAAAATCTTCCAATGCCAATGATTGACGGATGGCGAGGTGAAGTGGGAGTTGTTTTGAACCATAACAGCCTGATGAGACTTAGGTCATTTGTTAGGATAAATGCCCGTTGAAGTCTAGGTGGCCATGATTGCTTACCTGTTGAGACCCGAATATACTTGATCAAAGTATTTGTTGATAGTCTAGGTTTAAACTTAAGAAAGTTTGAGAACAAAACAACTAATGGTGATTGATGAATGTCCATGTGTAGGAGGAGCTGCGCATGTTGCAGTTACGCAAATGCCATCCTGCGACACAGGGGTTGCGGGACTGATTGACACAAGCAGAGATAGACTGCATTGCCATGACTGGTCTATATGAGGTGATGCACATGCCCGTGATTCGTATGAATCACGGATTGATCACAGCACTAGCAGAGCGGTGGCACAGCGAGACGTGCACCTTCCATTTGACACAGGGGGAGATGACAGTGACATTGGAGGATGTGTGGCGCATCCTACGGATTTCGATTTGAGGGGAGCTAGTCACATATGATAGATCCTGGGGGACTATGGCAGTGCAAAGGATTTTTGATGAGGATGTATTTATTGATGATGGCTCCATTGCTTGGGAGGATATAGCAGCATTATATGAGCCTCTTCCAGCAGTTTTGTCAGGTATTGTGGGAGGTTTGCTGTGTCCGGACAGGCAATCACATGGTTTGGCAGTCGGATGGGGACAGGTTATCGAGATGATGATGACCGAGGGGACCCGATTTGCGTGGGGGCCATGCGTGCTGACGCACATGTACCAGGAGCTCCATGAGGTGGTTTATCGGGGGAGGGGTTCCTTAACAGTGGGCATGACGCTGCTACATATTTGGGCTTGAGAGCATCTACTAGTGACTCGACCGATGAGTCTTAGATTCCGTGCAGTAGACCAGCCGTATATGTTTATGTATAGCAGCATGATGAGTCAGCCCCACCTGGGGAAGTTAGAGTGGTGGCAGCGACGGGCATTAGACGATCTGGATGCAGTGATATGGCAGCCATACTTGGAGTGTGAGCCATGGGATGATGATGCAGAGGCACTGCCGTACGTGTTTATGACTCGATTCCTCATTGGGAGGACCACATACCATGTGGAGAGACAGGTGCCTGGGAGAGTGATGAGGCAGTTTGGACGGTAGCAGGGACTGCCCAGTGGATCTGGAGAGTATGCGCAGGTTATTCGAGAGAGGTATGCATGGGGTCCAGTGCTACCGTATGATCAGGCACTGGCAGAGTTTCGGACGCTGCAGGCGAGACCATGGGATATACGATCGAGGGTCGTTGATGCAGGGGTGACAGATGAGTATACGCAGTATCGGACAGTGCACCTGATCCCACGGATATCGGATCTAGCAAAGCCGATCCCAGCTTTTGAGGATAAGAGGGGACGAAGATGGAGGAGGGCAGGAGGGCGAGGAGGTGGAGGAGGAGGGGGAGGAGATGGAGGAAGTGGAGGTGGAGGAGATGGGGGAGGTGGAGGAGGTGATGGAGGAGATGGAGGAGGTGGTGGAGGATTGGGGATGCAGAGTCAGCAGAGAGGGAGAGGTGGACTGCCTCTACAGATATCACAGGGACCATTGATACCAGGAGGAGTTCAGCTAAGTGGGAGGGGGATGGAGAGAGAGATCCCGATGGACAGAGGGGAGGAGACTACTGGAGAGGGTGGTGCAGGGGAGGCACCTATGGATACCAAGGAGGGAGCCATTGGAGATCTACGGGATCACATGATAGTACGCTTGCAGACGCGGATAGAGGATTTGGAGGCGGAGGTGGCAGCTAGGGATGTGCAGCTATTTGCACGGGAGGTAGAGCTGACGGTGGTGTTGTGGGAGAGGGATAGTGCAGTGGAGTGATTGGCGGAGTTGCAGGAGAGAGTGTGGATTGGAGTAGGAGCACAGGGGCCTACGGGGGAGGTGATGAGGGAGATGTGACGAGCGCAGGCGGAGATAGAGTACTGGCGGGGTTTATATGAGCAGGTGGTGCCAGTCAGTTAGCGAGCTCTTAGCTATTTGCATATGCGATAGGCTAGATTAGAGCGATCGTAGAGGGTGCAGAGCAATGGAGGTGTGATGGGTCCTTTGAGGAGGGAGAGATCAGGGGATGCAGGAGGGAGTGGTGGTTCGATGAGGCCTCCATGGAGAGATGGATCAGGTGGTGCGGGTACCAGTGGTGGAGCAGGTGGAGGTGTTGGGACAACATCTGGCTAGAGTGGCATTTGAGAGAGAACTTTTGCATATATGTATTGTATCATTGTTTATTTTTTTGGACTGTATCTTGGATGGCTCTTGGTAGCTAATTTTGTAGACTTCATTGTACTCTGATATATGAGATGCTATATATGAGGAGATCCCACATTTTGATGATATGCAGTTGATTATGTATGGATGTTTATGTAGGATGATGAGTTTATTGCTTAGATGGATATGTGTACATGTATACATTTTATGAGATGTTTCTTATATGCATGTTTTTATGATGATTTATGATGTGGGGTACTGACATATGGATGCAGGTTTGTATATGTATGATTTGTTTGATTTTTGATGTAATGCTTTATGTATGTGATGTCATGATGATGATGTATGCTTATGATGATTTATGAACAGGATTTTGGTGTTTCCTATTGTAATATAATGATGAGATGATTTATGCGATGATGTTAATGCAATGGTCGAATGAATGATGTTATTTATGGATATGCATCTAGATGTTTTTAGATGAATGTGATATGGATAAACAAAATGTAAAGTACAAATGTTTATATGAGAATGTTTAAATGAATGCACATATATAATGGATATAAAATGTTGAAAACCAATGTTTTTGTAAACTAATGGTTTTATGATTCTAAATGCTTAAATATGATTTTAAGTATAAATGATAATGTGATGATACTATAACAAATGTTGAATAACTGCACCTTAATGCAATTTAAAAAGAGGATAATGAATGCAATGTGAATGGATCCTAAAATGAGCCTAATATGATACTTAGTTAATGGATGAATGAATGCTCTTTTTCATGAAATGAATAAATGAATGTATACAATAATAAATGATAAAAGATGATAAAATGAGATGGAGAATCAACACTATATGAATGCCTAGTAAATGACTTAATATAATCAAAGACAATTTAATCCCATGAATGAATCTAATTATTTATGATTGATGCAATGATGCAAAAATTTTGTAATGAAAACTAATGTCCAAAATGAACTATATGCAATGGTAAGTTAAAAATGACATGAATGTACTTAATGCAAAATGCAACTAAATGCGATGATGATATGACCATGAGGAATGCAAGGTTTTTGAGACTTTGCATGATGCATTTATGATGTATCAGAGTACTCGGTCGTGATTGTATCCAAGACCAGTTTTAATGGTCACTTTTTGCATAAAAATCCTATATATGAATGAGTGAATGGATGGGTGATATGTAATGGAATGCAAGATATAAATAGATGAGATGAAATGACGATCGATAGTGCTCTATTTTAATCATTGAGCTTTAAAATGTTGGAAGAGAATACAAGCATCTTGACATAATGATTCAAGATGACCTGAGTATTCCTTACATGGATTTTATATAGCAAGTTAATACAAACAACTTGATATAAGGGTCAAGTCGACCAGAGTATTGCTTGTGGAACAGACAAGGATTATCATCGTTCATGCATGACTTGGATTGTCCTCCTTGATCTTAGGCTGATCATATCCTGAGACAAGTGCATACCATACTAAGAGATAAAACCTTTATCCAGTTTGGATGAGGTAGGAGGAACCAAAGAATGAGCATGGTACCTGCAAACAAACAGTATATACATAAAGAATAAAGAATATGGATCCTTGGTAATAGTTCATGCCCATATGGTCGAGGTATACACTGTAGTCAGCAAGCCGTAATGATCCATGATTGCATTTGGCATAAGATCACGTAGCTTGGTGAACTTCCCATGTAGACACCATTAGTACATGCCCCAGAACTTCATCGGAAATAATGTGCAAACGATACAAAATAATGCTGAAAGATCCCAATACAGATAAACGAATGATTGTACTCACAAATAAACCAAGTATTTGATAGCTTAACATAATTTTCTTGTCAAAGAAAACATCACTTTTGTCTTTGTTTTGGTAAGGAAGGACGCATCCTTGTTGAAGACAGTTCTGAGTGTTGATGTTGATTGTGTGATCGATTGATAAATGGTCATTATGTGAGTAGTTTGTCAATGTTTGTTTTGGCATCTGCATGGATGGGTATGTACAAGGTGTGGCCATGTTTTTGTGTGATTTTCGATGTTTTTGATGTTTTTGGTATTTTGAATTGTTTTGAATGTTTTTTGGATTTTGAATTGTTTTGAATGTTTTTGGATTTTGAATTGTTTTGAATGTTTTTGGATTTTGAATGATTGCTTGAATGAAGAACTTTAATGATTCATAAGACAATGTAGAATCCACTTCCATCAATAGGTTAAGGGCATTGCCCCCAGTTTAGACATGACTATGAAAAAGCGGGATGCAAGACGCATGGAGTACTTTCTTAAATGCAGATGAATAACAAGCCATGGTTTTGGACGGATGGATGTGTGTATGAAGTAGATGTGATCGCAACAAGTCTGAAAGACAATGGAGCCATAGCCTTTACGAGTGGCGCCTATTTGCCAGGTTTTCACCATCGTACTTACCCAAGGTGCCACTAGAGTGGTTGTTCACTGTTTGGATGCATGATTTTTCTTTACTTTTTTGAATGTTTTTGTAATTTCTTCAGGACATTTTTCTGAATGTTTTTGGTATTTTCTAGTATGCAGGGGAGCCTGATGCTTTGTACACCTTAGGTATAAAACCGTTTGAGGTGTATGCTATTGATTGGATCTGCAAGCGGTTCTCCTTCTGATGTAGCCAACTGATATGCCCCGGACCCGAATACAACAGTGACAACATATGGGCCTAGCCAGTTTGATTCAAACTTGCCCTGATGTTCTTTGTTTGGTTGGTTGCGAGGATTCTCTCGTAGAACAAGATCACCTACCTCAAATGTACGAGGTCTAACTCGGTGATTGTAGCTTCTGCTCATGCGCTGCTGATAGGCTTTGAGGTGATTATATGCAGCTTGTCGCTTCTCATCAAGTAACTCTAAGTCTTGAAGACGAGATACTCTACATGCTTCGTCATCTATGAGATTGTTCAAGGAAATCCATAATGATGGTATCTCAACCTCAATAGGCAAGATAGCTTCTGCACCATAGACCAATGAATAAGGAGTTGCCCCTGTAGGGGTTCGAATGCTAGTTCGATATGCCCATAGCACTGGATTTAGTTGAACATGCCAATCACAGCCAGCATCATTGACTGTCTTCTTTAGGATCCTTAATATGTTTTTATTCGATGCTTCGGCCTGACCATTGCCTTGTGGGTAATAGGGAGTGGAAAAGCGGTGTTGGATATGAAATTTCTCACAAAGTTCACGGACATCCTGATTTTTGAAAGGAAGACCGTTATCTATGATGATGGACATGGGCACACCATACTGGCAGATGATGTAGTTGAGGATGAATGAGGCGATCTGCTTGCCGGTGACTTGGGTAAGTGGAATAGCTTTGATCCACTTTGTGAAATATTCGGTGGCGGTAATAATGAATTTATGGCCATTGGATGAAGATGGATGAATCTTACCCACAAGGTCAAGACCCCATTGACAAAAAGGCCATGGTGTCGTGATTGGTTGTAGTTTCTGTGCTGGTGCATGTATCAGGTCGCCATGAACTTGACATTTCTTGCATTTTCTAACAAAGTAGTAGGAATTCTTTTCCATAGATGGCCAATAGTATCCATTGCGTAGGAGTTTCTTGGCGAGTGATGGACCACTTGAATGAGTCCCGCAAATTCCCTCATGGACTTCTTCCAAAGCCTTTGTTATCTCATCTTGTTCCAGACATCGAAGGAGAGTACCATCAAGACTGCGTCGGTATAGGATTTTGGAAATAATGGTATATCGAGCAGTTTGGCAAATGAAGGTTTTACGTTGGTTATTCGATTGGTTGGGAGGAAGGGTGTGATCGCGAAGATGGGTGTAAAATTCACCATACCATGGGGATTCAGAACCGACAAGGTGACATATCATTTTGGATTCGGGGATATCATAAGCGAGAATCCAAAGCTGTTCAACCAAGAACTCGTAGCGTGTTGAATTCTGTGGAAGATCGAGTAGAGATGCGATGGTAGCCATGGCGTCAGCAGCTCGATTCTGATCTCTTGGTATCTGCTCAAAAGTGATAGTAGTAAATGATGTCTTTAGAGTGTCCACCATTTGCTTATATGGCATGAGTTTATCATCTTTGGTCTGATATTCATCTATTGCTTGTTGAATGACCAGTTGGGAGTCGCCATATACCTGTAGTTCTTGTAATTTCCATTGTACGGCTAACCTGAGTCCTGTGATCAAGGCCTCATACTCTGCGATGTTGTTGGTGCATGGAAATGTGAGCTTGTAAGACTTCGGGATGTTGTCACCTTGGGGTGTGATAAACAGAATGCCTGCCCCCGAGCCATGCCTAGTGTTCGAACCATCAAAGTAAAGTTTCCATGGTTGTGTTGTTGTGATCATGAATATCTCTTCATCTGGAAAATTGGAAATGAGAGGATGATCACCTATGAGAGGTGCATCGGCCAACTGATTTGCAATAACCTGCCCTTTGATAGCTTTACGGTCTACATACTCGATGTCAAATTCACGTAGAATCATCACCCATTTGGCCAAGTGGCCTGTCAATGCTGCTTTGCTGAGTAAATACTTGAGTGGATCAATCTTCGCGATGAGTTGTACCTTATGTGTTAATAGATAGTGCCTCAGTTTAGTTGCTGCTAAGATTACTGCTAAGCAAGCTCGCTCAATAGGTGTGTAATTGAGTTCATAGCCCACCAGTGTGCGAGAGATGTAGTAAACAGAACACTCTTTTCCTTCTACATTATGTTGTGCCAGTAGTACACCCAATGTTGTACTTGTTGCTGAGATATAGAGTAACAACGGTCTACTTGGATCTGGTGGCATCAACAATGGTGGATTCATGAGATAGTCTTTAAGCATCTGAAATGCTTGCTGGCATCTGGCATCCCACTGAAAGCGGATTTTCTTATGTAGCAGGTGTGTAAATGGGTGACACTTATCAGCCAATTGTGCAGTGAATCTTCGGATGGATTGAAGTCGCCCTTGTAATGTCCTTAGCTGACTGATATTCTTTGGTGGTGGCATATCCATGATTGCCTTAACCTTTGCTGGATCAACCTCAATGCCTTTGCTTGAGACAATGTATCCTAGAAGTTTCCCAGAGGCTACTCCAAAGACACATTTCTTTGGGTTGAGTCGAACATGGTATTGTTCTAGTCTATCAAAGATTTTATCTAAGACGTGGAGATGCCCTTCTCTGGTGAGTGATTTTGCTAGTAAGTCATCCACATAATCTTCCATCATAGTATGCATCATGTCATGGAAGATGGTGGTCATTTCTCTTTGATAGGTTGCTCCTGCATTCTTGAGACCGAAAGGCATTACATTCCAGCAATATGTGCCCCATGGATAGGTGAAGGCTGTCTTATGTTGATCTTCTGGTGCGATCTTTATCTGATTGTATCCTGAAAAGCCATCCATAAGTGAAAGCATGGCATGTCCTGCTGTCAGATCCACTATGATGTTGATATTTGGAAGGGGGAAGTCATCCTTAGGACATGCCTTATTCAGATCTCTGAAATCAGTACAAATGCAGATGCCCCCTTTTGGTTTGCCGACAGGCACAATATTGGAGATCCATTCTGCATAATCAATTGGCCTAATGAAACCAACATCTAGGAGTTTCTTGAGTTCTGTTTTGACTAGTACTACAATTTGAGGATGCATCTTACGAAGCTTTTGCTTGACAGGTTTGGCTCCTTCTGCTACTGTAAGGTGATGCATGACTAAATTAGGATCAAGCCCAGGCATATTCGCATATGACCATGCAAAGTTGATCTGACGCTTCTGGAAGAATTCTATAAACTTAGGCTGTTCTTCTGGAGTGAGAAGAGATGCCAAATGTATGAGATGAGGATTTTCAGGAGTCCCCACATTATATTCTTTGGTTTCCTCGATGAGAATCATTGATCGTTCCTATTGTGCATTAGCAGGGAGAATGTCAAACCCTTCATCCTCAGGTGCCTCAGAGAGGTTTTCACCATTGGATACGCTCTTTCTTTTTACTTTTGTTGGATCAACCAGTGCCACAGTGTGGTTTTCACTAGAAGATCCAAGTTTTAATGTTATATTTTTGCAGCTGAAAGGTTTGGCATCCGCCCCGAAGTATGCTGCGCTATTAAGTTCGATGGCGAATCTAGCTTTATGATCCCCGCTTGGTAGGTTATCCCTTAATTCCAAAAAGTCAATGATAGCCTCATCATTTTGGAAGAAGTCAAGACATGGAGGATTCGGTTGGTTCCATTCAATGAGTTCAGGGTGGATAATGGGCATTACTTCATCGATTAGGTTAAGTGCGTTAGACGTATCAGTGAGGGTTAAGATTTTATGGTGAAGGTCATTAATGGTACTCTCCTTGTCAGAATCAGGCGTAGGATGAGATGTAGGGTCTGTGGAAGATGTTTCTAGTTCAGGAACCCAAGTGGTATTTATCTGTGCTTCTCTGTAAATAGGGATGTCTTTGCGTGGTGGAGGTGGTGATGTGTCTTCCTCATCTAAAGTGTTAAGCTGTATAGAATCAAATTCCCACTCATGTGAGTTAGTCTCTGAGTCACTTTCCAGCATCTGATTACTATACCATGCTAGGATGTCTTTTGAGTTAAATACTGTAGGTGTGATTGGTTGATATACCTTTGTAGTGATTGGTACTGCAGGAAGGTCGATGGGGATTAAAGGATTTGGTGCGGGGAGTATCGGTAATATTGACTCTGTGGCTTCTGTTGGTACTGCTGGTGCCATGGATGCTGCTGCGGGTTCTGATACAGTTGCTGCTGCTAATGGTGCTGCTGATGGGATTACAAGTTCATTTGGTGGGATGAGTGGCATTAGTGATGGTTGTGTTGGGATTCTGAGCCTCGGTGGGGCAATTGTGATGATGCTCGATGTTGCTTTGATAATAAAAGGTGTCCTCTTTGGAATAGGCTGACATAATGGTTTGTTGGGCTTTCCTTTGAATTTTAATTTAGGAAAAATCTCTTTTTCAAAGCCTAGGCCTGTATTACCTTTGGGCTTTAATTCCGGCAGCAGAGGTTCATGTCATCCTTGTTTGCAATATCCCAAAGCACTCTGACCATCATACCCCATTCTTTGCATAATGAGGAGACCTTTTCCATACTGATATGTAGGAAGTTTAACTTGCGGTATATCAGTGGTGATGGGATCTTTGTAGATCTAGTCCGCTAAGTCCTCATCTTGGGTTTCTTCTTCTTGACTCTTTCCAAGGATAAAAGGTGTCAAAGCACATGTTGGCGTGACTAGTGGTTGCTGAAGTACCTGTTGTGGTTTACCATGTGTTCTAGGAGAAGTGGGCATTTGTCCCACACAAAAGAGTTGACTTAAGTTGTATTCCCTAGGACCTTCCTCTGCTATCTTCATCTTAAGCTTTTCTTGCTTGGGTATAGTGGTGTTTGAACTGGCAAGAGAGGCGGGACTTATATATGATGTGGAGGAAATGGCTTCTCTATTATTAGGAACGGTAATCTCTAGTTGATGGCTGATATTATGGCAATATGCAAAGGGATTTGCATCACCCAGGATTGTGATCTCTACACCGTTATGTGGGAACTTGATACATTGATGGTAGATAGATGGAACGGCTTGCATGACATGTATCCAGGGTCTCCCTAACAATAGATTATATGGCAAAGGGAGGTCCAGAACCTGACAAATGATGTGTTTTACCATGGGGCCTACTCGGATTGGTAGTACCACAGCTCCTTTGGAGGAACGCTCTACATCGTCATAGGCTTTGATTGTGATCTTCTTACGAGGATCCACTGATTCTACCACATATCCCAATGCTGTGACCAACTGTAGTGTACAAATATTTAGGCCTGCTCCATTATCGATCAAGACTCGCTTGATCCTATGTTGATTAATAAATCCTTCGATGTGGAGTGAGGCGTTATGAGGTTGCTGGAAGGAAGAGTTGTCACTTTCAAAAAAAGTGAGACAAGGTGATGACTTTAGACTTCCAACCATGGCTTGAAATTGGTCTGTATTTAGATTGGCAGGGACTGACACCTCTTGGAGTGCTTGATCCAAGATAGTTTTATGAGAGGGTGATAGGCACAATAGCTCTAAAATGGATATAAGTACAGGTGTTTTGTCTAAGTGTTCCACAAGATTGTACTACTTTGGGATGGAGGTGGTGCCTTGTGGAGCTGCCTTTATGGTGACCTTGCCATGACATGTAACAACATTGCAATTTGAGTTGGGATTTTTGAAGGTTATTGTTGCAACTTGTTCATTGGCATCATACAGGTGATTTACAGTGTAATTATACGCAGCCTGTGTATAATCAGTGGTATCAGTGCCTCACCTGGAAGTGGAAGGACCCCTTTGATCTTGTGATGGAAGTGGATTTTTGAACATCATATGATCATTATTTGTTGTTTTTGGGTCATGTCCTTCAATTTCAATTTCTCCTCGGTCAATAAGATCCTGAATAAGATCTTTTAATCGGTGACAATTACTTGTCTTGTGTCCTCTTCCTTGATGGAATTCACAGTGTTCGGTATCTCTCCACCATGCCAGTTTGACCTGAGGCTCATAGTTTGATAGTTTAGGTAGAGTGACCAAATTTTGAGAAATGAGTTGTCGCAATACTGTTTCAATGGGTTCCCCTAAGGGAGTGTATGTGCGTTTCTGTTTTTGCTAACGAGGTCTTGGTTCATCATGAGATGTGATGTGACTTTGATTAGAAGGAACATTTGCGTTATTCTGAGGTGGAGGATTTTGTCCTGCAAACCGAACCACAGGTTGTGCATTTTGGATAGTCTGGGCATCCACAACCCCATCATTGACGGTATTCTTGTTTTTGTTCCAAAAGATTGGTTTATCGCTATTGAAGCGCGGGCGAGGACCATCTTTTGGTTCATTGAAGATTTTGATGAGTCCTTTCTTGATAAGCGCTCTTTCACATTTCAAACCCTTGGTGATCATATCATTAAAAGAGTCTGTGTCTTTGACATCCAGGTGAAATTTCATTTCTTCATTTAAGTTGGAAATGAATATTTCCACTAGTTCTCGTTCAGGCAACTGAAGAGAACATCTGCTAGACATTTGGTGCCATCGTTGCAGGAATACTGAGAATAGTTCACCTGGTTTTTGTTTAGTGTTGCACAGATCGGCCACGGTGATGCCGCGTTCAATATTATGGGAGTAATGAGCGAGGAATTTCTGGATAAGTTCCTCAAATGTTCTAATGCCACCTAATAGTCGGGAAAACCATGATGTGGTTGTTCCTCCCAAGCTTTGGAGAAAAAGGTGCATTAGGTAGGTGTCTTCATATGCTACTTCGAGACAAGCAGAATGAAATTCTCTGACATGATCACGGGGATCTCCCTTTCCTCTATATTTTTCGAATTTGGGTGTTTCGAATCCGCGTGGAAAGGGTGGCATATAAATATTCCTATCAAAAGGATAGGGACAGATGTCATTGAGTGAGAATTGGTTAGTCTTGACACCACTATGAAGTTGTTGGGCGAGATTCTTGACTTGTTGCCACAACATCTCCATTTTAGTTGGAGGAGGAGGTGGTGGGTTACCTCGAGGAATGTTATATCTGATGGGATCTCTACCTCTTTCCTCTTCATGGTGACTTTGTCTTTCTGATGCTTGTCTTAATTGGGAAAGATCAAAGTCAGAGGGGAGTTTTGCTCCTTCTTGAGTGAGTTTTAAGAAGTGAGCATCCACATTGCTCCTAAGTATTTCGTCAAACAGTCTGTTAAAGAGAGGGTTATGCTGAGCCCTTTCTATTGTTGCAGGAGTGGGAGTACTTGGGTTTTCGTCATTCACATTTCCTCCAAGTGCTTCTTGAAATTAATTGAGATTTTCCTCTTCTTATTCTTCTATTTCTATTTCTCGTAGCCTTGATTGTGATCGGGTTTGAGCCATTTTACAAGCTTTTGTTGAAGTTGTGTGAAAATGATGATGAGTTTTTGATGAAATGAGAGATTGATGATTGATGAATTGTGTTGTATGTAGATCTCTAGCACTTTTAAGGTAGATGTAACCAAAATTCCTTCTTTGAATTGCTTGTTTGTTTGATAAGTTTGGATGTGATAAGGTGTAGAGAAATCTGAGATGTGTTACAGATTGAACTACCTAGTAATGAGAGGATTCACTCATAAACTAGTTTTAACCTGCGTAGATGTGTCTCTTAGGATAAGCTTATCCTAGATGTAGAAACAATCTAAAAAGTGATGTGATGCGTTTGATTCAAGCAATATCTAAAAAGAGAACTTGGAGCAAGAACCTCTTAATGTTTTGAGAGTTGGAATGGATTGATGATGAAGTGATGATGTATGAATAAGATGATGGATGAAATGTTTTCAACTTCAATAAAAACTTTGTGTCACAAATGGGACAAACTCTTCCTCTTCTCTTTCGGGTGTTGATGGTATTTCTCGAGCTGTGTTGTATGTGATACAGACGTTTGGGAAGAAGTTGGGATTAATCTTACCTCCTTGGTTTTTGTGATAACTTAGAGCTCTATATTGCATAAAAGCTCTATGGTTCAAAGTCTCTGAATCAAATTCGTTTGTTTTGCCTTGAAGGTAGAGACGCATGCGATGTAGAAAGACTCTATGTGAGATAAAGATTTGTCTATTTATATAGAAGAACTTCCTTCTTTTGATCAAAGCCTTTGAGCTTAATGGTCTTCTTTTCAAGTTGATATTCTGATGACGCTTCTTCTTTCGCAAGATGTGAAGAATGGTCATAAAGTTTGATTCTTTGTTGTTTGCACTTTGTTTTTGGTATTTTTGGTTGTTTTGAAAGATGTTGGATGAATACTTTGTTTTTGGGATTGATTTTCTGATTTGATGTTTCTTTGACAAGAAAACAAAGCAAGCACACAAACACAAGAATGTTGCCCCAAAGGCACAAATGAGTATGGGTCTAGATCAACCCAATCCTTGGACTTGTATATGACCCTTCCTTGAGGTGTATTTTAAGGTTTTTTTCCAAAGCCTGAAGTTGGCTCAATTTGCACTTGGTCTTTAAAATGAACACACTTCAAACACTTTTTATCCCTAAGGTCAAATGGCTAGTTGTGATAAATTTAGCCCACATCTTGATATTTCTTTGACTTTGGTACTACATACCTTATGAATCCCGCCGTGGCAGGTAAGGATGTGATATACTAAGTCTTGCACGAGCATAACAAATAGATGATCCCTATGATGGGGGAGTCACCACTTTTATCAAGCCACAAGTGACTTTTCAAAAAGCTATGTTTCTACTCAGGGAAATATGTATGGTGAGTATCTTGGGAGCAAAACCATCTATGCTCTTGCACTATATTATATCGCAAATATCCTCAATCAATAGAACAGGTGGGATACTACTTAAAGGTGTTTAGTCATGTTCGATGTTTTTGGACATAAGTTCATTCTACAGTGACTCACTTAAGAGCCTTGTAACTGGTGGTGGGGCCCATTTGTCCTTTCGGCCAGTTACACTGTAGGAACAGCTATACCCAAGGCTATAGCTTTTGCTCTCACCTGATTTCTATAGCGGCTTGAAGGATTTACCGTGCAAGGTCATTCCCAAGAGTGATGTGTCTCTTGGCAGGCCTCTCTTAAAAAGATAAAATATTTGAGTGTTACTAACACTTTTCTCTTGCACCTAGGACCACGAAAGCCAAGGGAGAGGATAGTGTGTGTTAGAAGTGGGACCACTCGACCGACTTTTTGCACAAGCGTGCCAAGCACAAAAGACACTTGTTCTTTTTAATCCACCATTTCAATGTGATCTAACTATTTGGAGATGTTGCTCCAATAGCCATGGTGTTCTTTTTAACTTCAAAGGCAATGTGTTTTGTAATCTAGAATTTGGAAATCCTGGTCAACTTAATGAAAAACACGTTTGCTTGAAGTAAAATTTGTTTGCAAAAATCAAAACAAATGGATTGTGTATTTTATGTGCACCAAAATTTAAAGTGTGGATTGTAAATCTTTTAGTTTGATGCAAGGAAATCAAATTTGTTTGTTGATTTTAAGCACCAAAATGAAGATGAATCTTAACTTGCAATGGAAGTAAATGTTTGTTTTCAAGTTTTTAAAAGCACCAAAGGAAAATTTGTGATTTTTAATGATGAGTTTTAACCTGCACAAACCACAATTTGTTAGTAAAATCTATGTCCAAGGGGGGGCTTCCACAAGCCTAAAATTTTCACTTTTTTGGTTACAAGGCGATTTTTACGACATTCTGTTACAATAGCGCTAGTCTGCGTTTGAACAGAGGCGCTATTTAACACAAAAGCGCTGAAAGAATGGGAAAAACAGAGAGACAAAAGCGCTTAAAGATTATCAATAGCACCAGAAGAATGACCAATGCGCTAAAACAGTGCCAAAAGCGCTGAAATTTAGACAATAGCGCTATTGTAAGAACAATAGCGCTAAAACATAAATGTCGATAGTGCTAGAACGTGTGCAATAGCGCCAAAGCGCAACCTGTGTGACACTTTCAACAGTAAGACATGTTAGTTTACTAAAAAAAATGATATTCTTGGTGTTCGATTCACGTCGGGTTCACCAAATGATGCCCTGCACAATGGACAAGGTTAGTCTAAGAGAAACAACACACACACAAGAAACCGTTAGTGTTATTCAATCAAAAACTAATCCAAACAGGCATATCAAGAGAGACACTAAAATCATGCTAATATATCTAACTAATGAAATAAAGATAATGAGGCATCTCCAAATGCCTCTTAGCATGCTCTTAGCTCCTTCTCCCTTGTTCCTCTCCTCTCTAAGTTCCAAACTAGTGTAGCTCTCAGTAGCTTTTTGCACTATGGATGCTTATGGAGGATTGAGATTGAAATGTTGCTCTAAATGTTAATAAAGAAGAAAATATTAAGCTATTGATACTAAAATGATTGATTTTATCCAAAATGACAATATATGAGTTAATTATGCTAAAATGCTCTCTTAAAATGCCTATAGCTTAAATGCATACAAGTTTTCAGGATCTGGATTATGAAGAAATGGGCTCTATTTATAGGAAAAATGGAGCAATGGATGGTTGAGATTGAACAATCTCAACAAGGGTCAGGATTGAATGATTTCAAATCCATGTGAGGGCTTTCAACCCAATCCCAGGATGACAAGTGTCAATGTGAGATAGGTTGAAAGGAGAGGGAATAAGCATTAAATATCTGATATGACTTTGAGATTTAGAGTCAAGATTGGTTGAATGAATAAACTCTTTATTCAAAGAATAAAGCTTTTATCCAATGGATAAATTCTTGTGCAAATGTGAAATGGATGAATATGGTCAAAACAATAAATGTTTTGGGGGACAAGTTTGAAATAACCATAAATGGTTATGTAAGAGCCATAAATGGTCATGTAAGAGCCATTAGTGGTTTTGGAAGACTTTGGGGGTTAATTTGTTGAACACACAAAGCATTAAATGTTTTTCAAAGACTTTGGAGTCTTTGAGAAGTGACTCCATTTTGCTTAGGAATGTGACAATAATTAGAGGATGGATTAGGCTAATTAGGAAGGGGTTAGAAGAATCTAGAAGGGGATTTAGGAATGCAATTGGATTTGGTGGGTGAGGGAAAATAGGATTTTATTAAAATAAGAATTCATTTATTTCAATAAATGTGTGCAAGTTGCATTTGTAGGAAAATGCAAGTGGGGGGGGATAATGATTTAAATAAATATTTTATTTAATTTATTTAAAAGAGGAATAGGGGGATTTTGATTAAATAAATAGATTTTATTTATTTAATTGATTTGAATTTGATTTAATGAATTAATTAAAATAAATTGAATAATTTATTTAATTAATAGAAGAATGTTTGGAGATGAATTAATTAGATATTAATTTTGATGCCCTCCTAAATGGCACAAGGTTAGTCAATGATAAAATAACACAAAACACACAAAACCATTAGTGTTAATCAATCAAAAACTAATCTACAAAGGCATACCAAGAGAGACACTAAAAACATGCTAATGTATCTAACTAAAGAAGTAAAGATAATGAGACATCTCCAACTGTCTCTTAGCATGGTATTAGCTCCTTTCTCCCTTGTTCCTCTCCTCTCCAAGTTCCAAAATAGTGTAGCTCTCAGCAACTTTTTGCACTATGGATGCTTATGGAGGATTGAGATTGTAGTATAACTCTAAATGTAAATAAAGAAGCTAATACTATGCTATTGATGCTAAAATGATTGATTTTATCTAAAATAACAAGATATTAGTTATGCTATGCTAAATGCTCTCTTAAAATGCCTATAGCTTAAATGCATACAAGTTTTCAGGATCTGGAGTATGAAGGAATGGGCTCTATTTATAGGAAAAATAGAGCAATGGATGGCTAGGATTGAAAGGTTTAATCAAGGGCCAAGTTTGAAAGTTGGGGATCCATGTGCACAATTTGCACCAATAAAATGGTGACAAGTGTCAACATAGGGTTGGGTTGATAGAAGGGGTTGGAGGCATTGAATGCCTGAGAAGACTTCATGGTTATCTAAAAGGTAAGGGTCAAGTCTAAATTAGGATTACCCACCGGATTAAGAGTTAATCCAAGGATAAACCTTTGTGCAAATGATTAAGAGATAATCATGGTCAAAGCATTAAAGGCTTGATGAGACCCTTGGGTTGGGTGAAGGTTGAGTTAAAACAAATATTTTAACCATGTAAGAGGGTTGGAGTTAACCATTAATGGTTATTGGAGACTTTGTGGATTAAGTGGTTGAAGGTTGGAAGCTTTCAAAGGTTATCCAAGACTTTGAGACATTTAGTGGTTGAAGGTTGAAAGCCTTTAATGGTTATCAAAGACTTTGAGGTCTTTTGAGAAGTGACTCCATTTTGCTTAGGAATGTGACAATAATTAGGGGATGGATTAGGCTAATTAGGAAGGGGTTAGAAGAATCTAGAAGGGGATTAGATTTTGCAAGTGGATTTGGTGGGTGAGGGAAAATAGGATTTTATTTAAAATAAAAATTCATTTATTTCAATAAATGTGTGCAAGTTGCATTTGTAGGAAAATGCAAGTGGGGTGGGGATAATGATTTAAATAAATGTTTTATTTAATTTATTTAAAAGAGGAAAAGGGGATTTTATTAAATAAATAGATTTTATTTATTTAATTGAATGGAATTTGATTTAATGAATTAATTAAAATAAATTGAATAATTTATTTAATTAATAGAAGAATGTTTGGGGATGAATTAATTAAATATTAATTTAATTAACTGATGGCTAGTAGATTTTTAATCAAATAAATAGCGAATATTTATTTAATTAAGCTGGAGGATCACCGCGTGTTGCAGTTATGCGAGCGTCATCCTGCGACACAGGGGTTGCGGGACCGCTTGACGTAGATGGAGATTGATTGTATTGCAGCGACTAGTCTCTACGAGGTGATGCACATGCCCGTGATTCGGATGAATCATGGATTGATCACAGCATTGGCAGAGCGGTGGCACAGTGAGACATGCACCTTTCATTTGGCACAGGGGGAGATGACTGTGACCTTGGAGGACGTGTGGCGCATCCTTCAAATTTTGATTCGAGGGGAGCTGGTCACATATGACAGATCCTAGGGGACTCTTTCATGTCAGAGGATTTTTGATGATGACGTGTATATTGACGATGGCTCGATCGCATGGGAGGATATAGCGGCACTATATGAGCCTCTTCCAGCAGTTTTGTCAGGGATTGTGGGAGGTCTTTTGTGTCCAGACAGGCGGTCACATGGATTGGCAGTGGGATGGGGACAGGTGATAGAGATGATGATGACCAAGGGGACCCGATTTGCATGGGGGCCGTGCGTGCTGGCGCACATGTATCAGGAGCTCCACGAGGTAGTGTACCGAGGGAGGGGTTCTTTAGTAGTGGGCATGATGCTGCTACATATTTGGGTATGGGAGCACCTACCAATGACCTGACCGGTGAGCCTTAGATTCCGTGAGGTGGATCAGCCGTACATGTTTATGTACAGTGGCATGATGAGTCAGCCCCACTTGGAGAAGTTAGAGTGGTGGCGGCGGGCATTAGATGACTTAGATGCAGTGATATGGCGGCCAGACTTAGAGTGTGAGCCATGGGATGATGATGCAGAGGCACTACCTTATGTGTTCATGGTCCGATTCCTCATTGGGAGGACTACATATGATGTGGAGAGACAGGTGCCTGGATGAGTGATGAGGTAGTTCGGACGGCAGCAGGGACTGCCTAGCGGATCAGGGGAGTATGCATGGGTGATTCGAGAGAGGTATGCATGGGGTCCAGTGCTACCTTATGATCAGGCACTGGCAGAGTTTTGGACACTACAGGCGAGGCCATGGGATCTACGATCGAGGGTCATTGATGCAGGGGTGATAGATGAGTACACACAGTATCGAGCGGCGCACCCGATCCTACGTATATTAGACCCAGCTGAGCTGATCCCAGTGTTTGAGGATGAGAGGGGACGAGGATGAGGACGGAGGAGGGCAGGAGGTCAAGGTGATGGAGGAGGAGGAGGAGGAGGAGGAGATGGAGGTGGCGGAGGAGGAGGTGGAGATGGAGGTGGCGGAGGAGGAGGTGGAGGTGGCGGAGGAGGAGGTGGAGGAGGTGGAGGAGGAGGTGGGTTGGGGTTGCAGAGGCAGCGGAGAGGGAGAGGTGGACTACCTCTTCAGATATCATAGGGACCTTTGATGCAGGGAGGAGTGCAGCTGAGTGGGAGGGGGATGGAGAGAGAGATCCTGATGGATAGAGGAGAGGGGATTACTGGAGAGGGTGGTGCAGGGGAGGGACCTACTAGAGAGGGTGATATAGGTGAGGCAGCGATGGACACCGGGGAGGGAGCTACTGGAGATCTGTGGGATCATATGATAGTTCATTTGCAGACTCAGATAAAGAGTTTAGAGGAGGAGGTAGCAGCTAGGGATGTGCAGCTATTTGCACGAGAGTCAGAGCTGATGGTGGTGCTGCGGGAGAGAGATACTGCGGTGGAGAGATTGGCCGAGCTGCAGGAGAGGGTTCGGATCAGGGTAGGAGCACAGGGTCCTACAGGGGAGGTGATGAGGGAGATGCGGCGAGCGCAGGTAGAGATAGAGTACTGGCGGGGCTTATGTGAGCAGGTTGTACCAGTTAGCCAGCGAGCTCTTAGCTATTCGCAGATGCGGCAGGCCAGATCCGAGCGATCATAAAGGGCACAGAGTAGTGGGGGTGTGATGGGTCCTTTGAGGCAGGAGAGATCAGAGGATGCCGAAGGGAGTGGGGGTTCGATGAGGCCTCCATGGAGAGATGGATCAGGTGGTGCAGGCACCAGTGGGAGAGCAGGTGGCGCTGGTGGTGGTGGTACAGCATCTGGCCAGAGCGGCATTTGAGAGAGCATGTTTACATATATGTATTGTATCATTGTTTATTTATGGACTGTATCTTGGATGGCTCTTGGTAGCCGATTTTGTAGACTTCATTGTACTCTGATATATGAGATGATATATATGAGGAGATCCCATATTGTGATGATATGCATTTGATTATGTCTAGATGTTTATGCATGATGATGATTTATTGCTTAGATGGATATGTGTACATGTATGCATTTGATGAGATGTTTCCGATATGCATGTTTTTATGATGATTTATGATGTGGGATACTGACATATGAAATGCAGGTTTATATATGATTGGTTTTTGATTTGTTTGATGCAATGCTTTATGTATGTAATGCCATGATGATGATATATGTTTATGATGTTAATGCAATGTTATGGATGGATATGCATTTAGATGTGTTTAGATGAATGTAATATGGATAAACAAAAGGTAAAGGACAAATGCTTATATGATAATGCCTAAATGAAATGCATATGTAAAATGGATATTCACAATGGTATGAACTAATGTTTTGAAACAAATGAATTTGATGAGTCTAAATATTTAAATATGTTTTTAAGAAGGATAATGTGATGATACTGTATATGGTGAAAATGGATAGCAATAAACAACAATATTGAAAGACTAAAATGGATTCAACCACCAAACCCTAGCCTAACAAGGAACAAAGATCCACCATAACATATGAAGATAACCTAAGACAATGCAAATATAGCTCAAAATCACAAAGATTATACCATCACATGTCCACTAGGGTTTTGATCTCCATTCTTCCTATCTCCATTGATCTTGTTTGATATGCTTGCTCTCAGATTTTTGTATGCACAAGAGCTCAACAAAGAACGGAATGTGGTTGCAAGTAGAATTGTAGTGTAGTCAATTGATCTAGTAGTTAGGGTTTGATAATGAAGAAAGCATCTCCTTAAATAGAAGACACAATAGAAAATGGAGGGTTAAGATTGAGAGGTGTAAAAAGAGAGGTCGGCTAGGATTAGAGGGTAGGTATAAGAAATACCAAAATAATGAAAGAGGTAGGTAGTGTAGGAAATAAGAGATGAATGACATGTGTCATGTGTAGAAAAGGTTAATGAATTAATTAAATAAATAAAGATTTATTTAATTAATAGAAGAAGTAGGACAATTAAATAAATAAAATATTTATTTAATTTAGGAAAGGGATAATTTAAATAAATAAATGTATTTATTTAAATGAGAAATAAGGCTAGAAGAGGATAAATGAATTAATTAAATAAATATAAATTTATTTAATTAATAGAAGAATTAGGCTTAGATAATTAAATAAATAAAATATTTATTTAATTAGACATGACAATTTTGGGTGTCTACATTTTGCCCCTCTTTGAGACAATGCGGCTTGTCGCGTTGTTTCAAAGAAGATAAGATGAACTGATACAGAGTTGCCCCAGAATGGGAATGATATGCCCCCTCGAGAGATTGGATGAAAAAGTCTGGAAAGATTGCAGACAATCTCTCGATAAGAAAGATGGGAGAGAATGGGTGAGCGAATAGAGTGACAGAGTCACGGGATGAAGAATACGGACTCGGGAAAATGCAGGCGAGGGCTAGGCTAGGCTATAAGATAGGCCACGGACAAAAGACATCCTCATTGTCATCCACACCCCTAGAAGATCACAGTGCAGAGCGAGAAAAGAGCAGCAGCAGTCAGCAGCGATGGCATTCATTCATAGATTCGACCGTGTCCGCCGATTCCAGCGACCAGCCGATGCAGGAGAGCCGGTAAGTACCTGAAAACCTCCTCGTACTTTCACGCATTTCGAGTTTTGTCATAAATGCATGTTTAGGAGCAATAAATGCACTAGTAATAGGATATTTAAAAAGTGCAAAAATGCGCAACCGCGTCTGTGTCAGCGCCAGGCGCGTTTGTGTCCAACAGGCGCGTCTGTGTCGGGTCCAGGCGCGTCTGTGCCTGGAACCGCGTTTGTGTTGATTGCGGACGCGTTTGTGAAATTCAGAAGCGTCTGTGATTTTTAGTAGTGTTTATGTCATGCAGGGACGTCTGTGTTCCCTGGTCGCGTTTGTGTCTGGCATAGGCACGTTTGTGTTCAGAAAGCGCGTCTGTGTTGCAGAGGCGCGTTTATGCAGTCTATAAGCGCGTTTAGGAGTTAAAAGCGTGTGTGTGTTGAAACAGTGCGTTTGTGTGTTTAAATGCATGGTTTTAGTCCTTTAGGTCAAATCGGCAGTTCTGTGATGAACATACGCTGTCGATTGGATAAGCTGCTGAGAGGATACACTCAAGCAGGTCCTCTAGGAAGATTAGGATAGATCAAGGCACTTTGTGATGAACAGGGAGCACCAGGATATGCAACACTTTGTGATGAACAGGGAGTGCGAATGTGAGTGACACTTTGTGATGAACAGGGAATGTCACACACGTAGTACTTTGTGATGAACAGTGAGCACTACTAGGATAAATAGCAACACTTTGTGATGAACAGTGAGTGTCACTAGGGTAGATAGCCATATGCATTTAGGTAGCGAGTAGCATTTTGTGATAAACAGTGAATGCCACGATAACTGACAAGATTGATTTGCTTGACTGCAGGAGTATTTGCCGATGTTGGAGTCACGGGAGAGATTCCCATCGACTCAGAGGTTGCGACCAGAGTTGTCTATCCAGGACATGATTTCCGTTGAGGAGATGGGCCTCACACATATGCTCTATGTGCCCGAGTTTCGGGCAAACATGGGGTTGCTGACTGCGTTGGCCGAGAGATGGTACTCAGAGACATGCACGTTTCACCTGCCGATGGGTGAGATGACAGTGACATTAGAGGATGTATACAGGATATTACATGTTCCCATTGATGGAGAGTTGATCCCCTACGACCGTGACGGTGACAGGGAGGCCTTGAGACGGGTCTTTCAGGATCCTGAGTTGGAGATGTGAGCAGGACATGTAGCCTGGGACACCATGACTGCCACAGGATTAGCATTGCCGGCAGTTGTTGGGGGAGTTATCAGTGGATACTTGTGTCCAGACAGGGCCACACGAGGATTGGCAGTGGGCTGGGGAGGGGCCTTGGAGACGCTGATGGCAGAGCACACTAGGTATGCATGGGGGCCATGTGTCCTAGCACATTTGTATTATGAGCTGCATCAGTTTGTATACCATGGATCAGTGGGGTTGGGCTGCGGTGTGACTCTCTTGCAGGTGTGGGCCTATGAGCACCTTCCCATCACACGGCCTATTCATTTCAGAGGCAGAGGATAGGGACAGAGTTTTGTGCACCTATATGCGATGATTACATCCCAGCCTCGGATTGGGAGATTGGAGCACTGGAGGAGAGTCATTGATGACATTGACATGGTGGTCTGGAGGCCGTACCTGGGGTGCGAGGAGTGGGAGGACGATGCACTGGAGCTGCCCTACACCTTCTGGAGTAGGTACCTGATTGGGTGGACGCCCTATATTCTGGAGAGGCAGCTTGTTGATAGGGTGTGCAGGCAGTTTGGGCGGATCCAGCGGATGCCACGGGGCTCGGGCATTTATGCCCGTACGGTCAGAGATCAGGTGCAGTTTGGCCCACTGCTATCATATGATCAGGCAGTTATGCAGCTAGCGGAGATGATGCCGATGCCATGGGACATGTGGCCAGAGGTAGATGATGCAGGGATGGACGCAGAGTACTCTGCGTACTGGGCAGAGCATCCATTTCCTAGATTGACAGATCCAGCAGAGCCAGTGGATGGAGAGGGTGGAGGAGAGGATGATGATGGAGGAGGGGATGGAGGTAGGGGCCGGCGGAGGCGGAGGGGAGTGGTGGGAGAGAGACGGGTAGCACCTCAGAGGGAGGGAGGACAGGAGAGAGCAGCTCCAGTGGTGAGAGGACGGGGTGGATTGCCCCTACAGGTGCCAGCAGCACAGGGTCCCAGAGAGGGACAGAGACAGGTGCAGCCAGAGGGACAGAGACAGGTACAGCCACAGGTACCTATACAGGCATAGGGACAGGTGTAGGCAGAGGCACAGGGACAGGCACCTGTAGAGGAGGAGCCACAGGCAGGGACGGAGAGCAGAGACTCTGAGGAGGATGAGGTGCTTAGGCTGCGGGAGATCTGCCAGGGCCAGGCAGATGAGATTGAGGATTTGGTTCGAGAGAGGAACCACCTCAGGATCAGGGTCCGAGATACAGAGCGGAAGAGGGATCAGGCCATCCAGAGATATACCGAGGCCGAGACAGCTCTGAGGGCAGGGAGGCGGGCAGCAGAGGATGCAGGGGCAGGCTACGCATATGTTTTGCGAGCCGGAGAGGAGATCGCCTACTGGAGGGATCTATATTATGCAGCCGTGCCAGCAGATCAGCGGGCTAGGAGCTTCCATAGATCGTCGCGCACAGCGACGCCTACGGGAGGGAGCCGCAGGAGACAGGCATCCAGCGGTGGGGTTATGGGGCCTCCACCACCACCAGAGAGATAGGGGGATCCAGGGGCGGGTCCATCTATAGCTCAGACTCCATCGAGGGGAGGCGGCTCCGAGGGAGGGAGTTCCTCATAGCTATAGTGGGCTCCCATTGTATCAGTATATGTACCATTATTGTATTGTAGACACTTGCGGGTGATTCTTTTGTAGCCATATGATTCTTTTGACATCATTGTATTATGACACATTTGATTATATATGAGATGATTCATTTTTTGTGGCAGCTATATGCATGTGTACCTTATGTGATGAAATGTTCTTATGTGATGCATGTTTTATGATATGGATGCTTATATGATGCAATGCAATACATCTTTGTTCTTTTATGTTGTATATGTGATGCATGATGCAAATGTGAATGTATGTAATGCAAATGAATATGATAATGCAAATGTAAATTGTGCATATAGGACTCAAGAAGGACGATGGAAGTCAATCAAGAAAGGGGGATGAAAGACAGAAGATATGAACGTGAAAGAGCTTCTTGTGCATTATCATCATTGAGCTTTATTATGGCAGAATAGGTTATGACAATCGAGGCATATGTTCGGCCCAGAAAGTCATTGTACCTGTTTGCATGGAGATAAGATAGTCACAAACAAGGAATGCCCCAGTTCATACTAGACTCACAGTGTCCTCATATCCTTGGACAAGTCATAGCATTACTAAAAGACAATCCACAGACAGCAAATGCAAATAAGTGACGATACCCCATCCTCGCCTTTCTAGTCAAAGACATCCTGGAGATAGAATCTCTAGTCAAAGACATCCTGGAAAAGCTAAAAGACATGTCACCAAAAAGATAAAACCAAAAGAAAACCAAGACTCGACACCAACATCCACTGTAGTCCTCAAGTTTAGTGTCTCTTGTCACTTGTTTAAGTCTTATTCGATTGTGGTCACAATGTTCACTTTCACAAAAAGGATCGATAGCACTGAACCATATGTTGTCTGAGTCTGTTGAAAGATTCGATTTGTTGAAGCTCATTGTTGCTGCTGTGTCTCATTTGAAACTGACTGAATCCATGAAACTGATACTTTATTGTGGAGAAGACGAAACTTTATTGCGGATTTGCGATGCAAATGTTGCTTTATTGCGGATTGCGCGCGGATAGACTGAAGAAAACTGTACTCCTCGAAACATGTGATGTTCTCAGTTCCACACCCATTACTAGACGTAGGAATTGGCCGTAGTCACAGATAGGATCTGATTTATTATGGATGGAAAAGGGAGTGAAAAGGGGGGGTTTATTATGAATGGCTAACCAATCTTGGGTAGATCAATAACAAGCCATGATGGGAATGGGTAAGTTTATTGTGAGTGAATTGGTCGTGAGTGTGTGCGAAGTGAAAAGATGAAAGAGAATCCTGAAAGAGGGAGGAGCAAAGTCCCTACGCATGGCGCTGGTGACCCAGTTTTCACCATGGTACTTGCCCAGGGTGCCACCGAAGTGGTTTTCACCGTTGGACGAAATTATTTCTCTTTACTTTTTTGGATTTTTCAATTTTTTTGTTGTCACAAGACGCCTGTTTGCCAGGTTTTCACCAAGTAACGATTTTTTTTTGTTTTATAATTTTTTTGTATTTTTGCAATGTTTTTGATTTTTTTTTTTTTTTTGTGTTTTTGCATTAGGATACTCAAAAAGAGCTTATGTGTAGAACCTGCGAAGGTGCATGCTGTTGATAGGATCCTCCAAAGATTCCCCTTCTGTAGTTGAGAGTTGATATGCCCCAGATCCATATGCTGCTGTGATGATGTAAGGACCAAGCCAGTTGGGTTCAAATTTGCCCTTCTTTTCTCTATCTTGTTGATTCTTGGGGTTCTCTCTGAGGACTAAGTCACCTACCTCAAATGTGCGAGGCTTGACCTTGTGATTGTAACTGCGACTCATTCGTTGTTGGTAAGCCTTGAGATGATTAAAAGCAGTGTGTCGTCGTTCCTCCAGCAGTTCTAGTTCTTGTAAGCGAGAGACCCTGTAGTCTTCATCGTTGATTATGTTTCTCAAGGAGACCCGTAAAGAAGGTAACTCGACCTCAATAGGCAAGATGGCTTCAGCACCGTAGACAAGTGAGTAAGGTGTAGCTCCTGTAGGTGTGCGGACACTGGTACGATAGGCCCAAATTGCGGGATTGAGTTGGACATGCCAGTTACGGCCAGCGTCGTCGACTGTCTTTTTAAGGATTTTGAGAATTGTTTTGTTAGACGCCTCAGCTTGGCCATTACCTTGGGGGTAATATGGTGTGGAGAAACGATGAGAGATATGGAAGCGCTCACAGAGTTCACGAACATCCTGGTTCTTGAAAGGACGCCCGTTGTCAGTGATAATGGAAGTAGGAATCCCGTATCGGCAAATGATGTAGTTCAGGATGAAAGTAGCAATTTGTTTCCCAGTAACTTGCGTGAGAGGCACGGCTTCAATCCACTTTGTGAAATACTCTGTGGCTGTGATAATGAATTTATGTCCGTTGGAAGAAGGAGGGTGAATCTTGCCTATGAGATCGAGTCCCCACTGACAAAAGGGCCAAGGAGATGCAAGTGGCTGTAGTTCTTGTGCTGGTGCGTGTATGAGGTCTCCATGAATTTGACACTGCTTACACTTCTTGACAAACTGATATGCATCTTTTTCCATAGTAGGCCAGTAGTATCCAGTCTTGATGAGTTTCTTGGCCAAGGTAGGACCACTAGTATGCGGACCACATATCCCTTCGTGCACTTCTCGTAACGCAATCTGAGCTTCGTCACTCTCTAAACATCTAAGAAGGGTGTCATCTAGACCTCGTCGGTATAGGATATCAGCTAGGATAACGTATCGGGAGGATTGGCGGATGAAAGTGCGGCGTTGGTTGTTCGATAAATCGGGAGGTAAGATGTTGTCGCGAAGGTATGTGAATATGGAACCATATAACTGGGATTCAGGACCAACAACACATATCATTTCCGTAAGAGTGATCTCATATGACGGAATCAGCAGGTTGTCAACCAGGAACTCATAACAGGTCTCATTTTGCGGTAGGTCAATGAGTGAAGCAATTGTAGCCATGGCATCAGCAGCGCGATTCTGTTCTCTTGGTATCTGCTCAAACTCTATCTTTGCAAAGTGTTGTTTCAGATCATCTACCAGTTGTTTGTAAGGCATTAGCTTTTCATCTTTTGTTTGATAATCATCAGTTGCTTGACGGATGACAAGTTGAGAATCGCCAAAAACATGAAGTTCCTGGATCTTCCACTGAACTGCAATTCTTAACCCAGTTGTTAATGCCTCGTATTCCGCTATATTGTTGGTGCAAGGAAATGATAAGCGGTATGACTTTGGTATAGAATCACCTTGGGGAGTTATAAAGAGTATACCCGCTCCTGCCCCATGCTGTGTGTATGAGCCATCAAAGTATAGTTGCCATGGCTTTGCAGGTGATATTGTTAGAATGGACTCATCTGGAAATTCTGACTGTAGAGGAACATCATCTATCATGGGAGCATCTGCCAGTTGATCTGCAATGGCTTGTCCTTTTATGGCTTTTCTGTCCACGTATTCAATGTCGAATTCACTCAAAATCATTACCCACTTGGCCAGTCGCCCAGTAAGTGTAGCTTTGTTGAGCAGATATTTTAGTGGATCAATTCTGACAATCAACTTGGTCTTGTGAGTAAGCATGTAATGTCGTAATTTTTGTGAAGCGAAGACCACAGCGAGACATGCACGCTCAATTGGTGTGTAGTTTAGCTCATATCCCACCAATGTGCGACTGATATAGTAGACTGCTTTTTCCTTGCCGTCAGATATTTGCTGTGCTAGTAGTGCCCCCAGTGCTGTTGGAGTAGCTGATATGTAAAGTAGCAATGGTTGATCTTGAATTGGTGGCATCAAAACTGGCGGGTTCAAAAGATAGTCTTTAAGTGCCTGAAAAGCCTGTTGACAGTTCTCGTCCCATTTGAACTTAATGTTTTTGTGTAGCAGGTGCTGGAAAGGATTACACTTATCTGCAAGTTGTGCTATGAATCTTCGTATGGACTGGAGTCTCCCTTGTAAAGACCAAAGTTGACTGATATTCTTGGGTGGCGGCATGTCCAAGATAGCCTTGACTTTTGCTGGATCCGCTTCTATTCCTCTTTTAGACACAATGAATCCTAGGAGCTTCCCGGAGGTTACTCCAAAGACACATTTCTTTGGATTTAATCTTACCTTGTATTTTTCCAGCCTATCAAAAGCAACTGAAAGTATGTCCAAGTGTGTATTTCTGTCTATTGATTTAACCAAAAGGTCGTCGACATAATCTTCCACCTTTACATGCATGAGATCATGGAAGATAGTAGTCATGGCTCGTTGATATGTGGCACCTGCATTTTTCAGCCCAAAGGGCATGACATTCCAGCAGAAGGTTCCCCATGGACAAGTGAATGATGTTTTATGTTGATCTTCAGGTGCAATCCTGATTTGATTATATCCAGAGAATCCGTCCATTAAAGATAACATCTCATGGCCTGTTGTGAGATCAACAATTAAATCAATGTTTGGTAATGGGAAATCGTCCTTCGGACAAGCCTTGTTGATATCCCTGAAGTCTGTACATATTCGGATGCTGCGATCTGGTTTGCTAACAGGCACTAAGTTGGAAATCCATTCAGGATAATCAATTGGGCGTATGAATCCGACATCTAGTAATTTCTCCAGCTCTGCCTTGACTAGCAATGCCACCTGTGGATGCATTTTCCTCAATTTCTGTTTTACTGGTTTTGCCCCCGGTTTGACTGTTAAATGATGCATTACTAAGTCGGGGTC